>NC_069502.1:1054795605-1055053105 GCF_027579735.1 Bombina bombina | reverse complement strand
GTGTGTGTGTGTTGTACCCAGGACTTATTTAATGTGCAGACAACCCAACTGATTTTACTGATCACCCAGCTGAAAGCCAATATGAAGCTAAATTTAGCTAATATTAAATTCTCCTTCTCTTCTTCTCTTTTGTTATTATTAAAATGAATTGATAAGGTATAAGGCACGACGTATCCTGAAAAAATCTTGATGCTATACAGTCTATTACCCTGGTGTAATAAACCTGATCACACCAACTTAATAAATTGTTGAGCACCAAACCACAATAAAGCTAAGTCCTCAGGATCTACAGTGGTAGAAGAATTTCCACATGTGTTTAATATTTAGAGGGTAGTGTGCCTGATGATTTTTGAACTGGGAAACTTCTCAATGGAAGTCAGTACAGCGCTTCACTTTACAGTGCTTCGCAAATACAGTGCTTTGTGGAGCTGAAGTTCAGCCTCCAAGGATTTTGAAACCGTGCTGTACTCATCGTGAGATTGCGAGAAAAGTAACTGGAACCATCTTGTTATACGCAGCTTACTCTGTTTACAGCATTACAGTGCAATCTGTCTGAGTGGTAGTCTTGCAAATTTTACTACAGTAATTGTCACTATTTTACAGGTACAGTTTTTATTGAATACTAATTGAATAATGTGCTAGTGTTAAATTAAACTTGGTGCTATTGCACCCCTAATATATGTTAGTTCAAACATGTTTTCAAGTTTTTAAACACACTGGCAAGTGAAAAGAAAGCTTAAACTGCATTGTTTCCCTTTAAGGCAGTTTTCACTTTACAGCGAGGTTCTGGTCCCTAACCCACTGTATGAGTGAGTTATACCTGTATATCCCACTATCATTTAATAATTGGTGTATTAAAAGTACACCGTCACATTAGTCGTACGCAAGTGGGCAACTGGTGCATTTTTCTGGTCTATTCAAACCTTTAAAAAGTAATTCTGCATTAAATTATCCATGATTTTAATTAAAAATATGTATGTTGTATTAGAGAGAATAGTCATACTAAGTATGTGTCTGCATCCAGGCAATTAGGCACATATAACCCTTACAAAGGTGGCTATAATATTACTCTGTTCTTAAGTTGTATAGTTACAGGACTTGAAATGCTATACAACATTCAAGGTGATATTACCTGATGGAAACCCAATTCCTTGCATGTCTTAGGGTCAATTTAGTTGCCACCCTTTATGTCCCAGGAACAATTTCAGCATCCATTACTGACTAATGTTGTTGTAAATTAAACCTTTTATTAGTGTAGCTGGCTATCTCTAATAATTCATACTGTGATTTTATTGGTGTATGTATGTCACACTTTTAATATATGGTACTATCCTGCTTCACTCTTATTACACTCACCAGTGAAGACTAGCATTTTGTAAAAGGGGTCAGTGTTAAACCCAAAACCTGACACTTCTTTCTTTTTTTTTTTTTTAAGTGTTTTTTCACCTACTTAACATCCTTTGTGAAAATGTTTCCAGCATTCTGGCTATAAGGAAAGTGCATTTGTAGTACCCATTTCTTCTGTTATGTGTGATCAGTCCACGGGTCATCATTACTTCTGGGATATAACTCCTCCCCAACAGGAAATGCAAGAGGATTCACCCAGCAGAGCTGCATATAGCTCCTCCCCTCTACGTCAGTCCCAGTCATTCTCTTGCACCCAACGACTAGATAGGATGTGTGAGAGGACTATGGTGATTATACTTAGTTTTTATGACTTCAATCAAAAGTTTGTTATTTTAAAATAGCACCGGAGCGTGTTATTACTTCTCTGGCAGAGTTTGAGGAAGAATCTGACAGAGATTTTTTACTATGATTTTAACCGGAGTCGTTAAGATCATATTGCTGTTCTCGACCATCTGAGGGAGGTAAAGGCTTCAGATCAGGGGACAGCGGGCAGATGAATCTGCATTGAGGTATGTGGCAGTTTTTATTTTCTGAATGGAATTGATGAGAAAAGCCTGCCATACCGTTAAAATGACATGTATGTATACACTTCAGTATTCTGGGGATGGTATTTCACCGGAACTACTGTGTTAAGGTCACTAATCCTTTTAATAACTATTCTCATGTTAAACGTTTTTGCTGGAATGTAGAATCGTTTACATTGCTGAGGTACTGTGTGAATAAATGTTTGGGCATTATTTTCCACTTGGCAGTTTTTTGCTTTAATTGTGACAGTTTCGTTTCTCTTCACTGCTGTGTGGGAGAGGGAGGGGCCGTTTTTGGCGCTCTTTGCTACGCATCAAAAAATTCCAGTCAGCTACTTTTATATGTCCTGCATGATCCGGTTCATTTCTGACAGATCTCAGGGGTCTTCAAACTTCTTTGAAGGGAGGTAAATTCTCTCAGCAGAGCTGTGAGAATTCTTATAGTGACTGTGTATAAAAAACGTTGTTTTGTTTTCTTATGTACAAATTTAATTAGTGTTGTTTTTTACTAATGGGAACAAACCTTTGCTAAAAGTTGTGTTGTTTTAAAATTTGATGCAATAACTGTTTTTCAGTTCATTATTTCAACTGTCATTTAATCGTTAGTACCTCTTTGAGGCACAGTACGTTTTTTGCTAAAAAAGATTATAACCAAGTTGTAAGTTTTTTGCTAGTGTGTTAAACATGTCTGACTCAGAGGAAGATATCTGTGTCATTTGTTCCAATGCCAAGGTGGAGCCCAATAGAAATTTATGTACTAACTGTATTGATGCTACTTTAAATAAAAGTCAATCTGTACAATGTGAACAAATTTCACCAAACAGCGAGGGGAGAGTTATGCCGACTAACTCGCCTCACGCGACAGTACCTGCATCTCCCGCCCGGGAGGTGCGTGATATTTTGGCGCCTAGTACATCTGGGCGGCCATTACAGATAACATTACAAGATATGGCTACTGTTATGACTGAAGTTTTGTCTAAATTACCTGAACTAAGAGGCAAGCGTGATCACTCTGGGGTGAGAACAGAGTGCGCTGACAATGCTAGGGCCATGTCTGATACTGCGTCACAGCTCGCAGAGCATGAGGACGGAGAGCTTCATTCTGTGGGTGACGGTTCTGATCCAAACAGATTGGACTCAGATATTTCAAATTTTAAATTTAAATTGGAGAACCTCCGTGTACTACTAGGGGAGGTCTTAGCAGCTCTCAACGATTGTAACACTGTTGCAATACCAGAGAAACTGTGTAGGTTGGATAAATACTTTGCGGTACCGGCGAGTACTGACGTTTTTCCTATACCTAAGAGACTA
The DNA here is from genome assembly GCF_027579735.1 of Bombina bombina. Taxonomy (NCBI): domain Eukaryota; kingdom Metazoa; phylum Chordata; class Amphibia; order Anura; family Bombinatoridae; genus Bombina; species Bombina bombina. The sequence continues at coordinate 1,055,049,863 of NC_069502.1, read as the reverse complement.
ACTGAAATTGTTACTAAGGAGTGGGATAGACCCGGTGTGCCGTTCTCACCCCCTCCAATATTTAGAAAGATGTTTCCAATAGACGCCACCACTCGGGACTTATGGCAAACGGTCCCCAAGGTGGAGGGAGCAGTTTCTACTTTAGCTAAGCGTACCACTATCCCGGTGGAGGATAGCTGTGCTTTCTCAGATCCAATGGATAAAAAATTAGAGGGTTACCTTAAGAAAATGTTTGTTCAACAAGGTTTTATATTACAACCCCTTGCATGTATCGCGCCGATTACGGCTGCGGCAGCATTTTGGATTGAGTCGCTGGAAGAGAACCTTAGTTCCTCTACGCTAGACGACATTACGGACAGGCTTAGAGTCCTTAAACTAGCTAATTCTTTCATTTCGGAGGCCGTAGTACATTTAACCAAACTTACGGCTAAGAACTCAGGATTCGCCATACAGGCACGCAGGGCACTGTGGCTAAAATCCTGGTCAGCTGATGTTACTTCTAAGTCCAAATTACTTAATATACCTTTCAAGGGGCAGTCCTTATTCGGGCCCGGTTTGAAAGAAATTATCGCTGACATTACGGGAGGTAAGGGCCACGCCCTACCTCAAGACAAGGCCAAAGCTAAGGCTAGACAGTCTAATTTTCGTCCCTTTCGGAATTTCAAAACAGGAGCAGCATCAACCTCCACTGCACCTAAACAGGAAGGAGCTGTTGCTCGTTACAGGCAAGGCTGGAAGCCTAACCAGTCCTGGAACAAAAGCAAGCAGGCCAGGAAACCTGCTGCTGCCCCAAAGACAGCATGAACCGAGAGCCCCCGATCCGGGACCGGATCTAGTAGGGGGCAGACTCTCTCTCTTCGCCCAGGCCTGGGCAAGAGATGTTCAGGATCCCTGGGCACTAGAGATCATATCTCAGGGATACCTTCTAGACTTCAAATTATCTCCCCCAAGAGGGAGATTTCATCTGTCAAGGTTGTCAACAAACCAGATAAAGAAAGAAGCGTTTCTACGCTGCGTACAAGATCTGTTAACAATGGGAGTGATCCATCCGGTTCCGTGGTCGGAACAAGGACAAGGGTTCTACTCAAACCTGTTTGTGGTTCCCAAAAAAGAGGGAACTTTCAGGCCAATCTTAGATTTAAAGACTCTAAACAAATTCCTAAGAGTTCCATCGTTCAAAATGGAAACTATTCGGACTATTTTACCCATGATCCAAGAGGGTCAGTTCATGACCACAGTGGATTTAAAGGATGCTTACCTTCACATACCGATCCACAAAGATCATCACCGGTATCTAAGGTTTGCCTTCTTAGACAGGCACTACCAGTTTGTAGCTCTTCCATTCGGATTGGCTACGGCTCCAAGAATCTTCACAAAGGTTCTGGGTGCCCTTCTAGCGGTACTAAGACCGCGAGGGATTTCGGTAGCTCCGTACCTAGACGACATTCTAATACAAGCTTCAAGCTTTCAAACTGCCAAGTCTCATACAGAGTTAGTTCTGGCATTTCTAAGGTCGCATGGATGGAAAGTGAACGAAAAGAAGAGTTCTCTCTTTCCTCTCACAAGAGTTCCATTCTTGGGGACTCTTATAGATTCTGTAGAAATGAAGATTTACCTGACAGAAGACAGGTTAACAAAACTTCAAAATGCATGCCGCGTCCTTCATTCCATTCAACACCCGTCAGTAGCTCAATGCATGGAGGTGATCGGCTTAATGGTAGCGGCAATGGACATAGTACCTTTTGCACGCCTACACCTCAGACCGCTGCAACTATGCATGCTAAGTCAGTGGAATGGGGATTACTCAGATTTGTCCCCTACTCTGAATCTGAATCAAGAGACCAGAAATTCTCTTCTATGGTGGCTTCATCGGCCACACCTGTCCAGGGGAATGCCATTCAGCAGGCCAGACTGGACAATTGTAACAACAGACGCCAGCCTACTAGGTTGGGGCGCTGTCTGGAATTCTCTGAAGGCTCAGGGACTATGGAATCAGGAGGAGAGTCTCCTTCCAATAAACATTCTGGAATTGAGAGCAGTTCTCAATGCCCTTCTGGCTTGGCCCCAGTTAATAACTCGGGGGTTCATCAGGTTTCAGTCGGACAACATCACGACTGTAGCTTACATCAACCATCAGGGAGGGACAAGAAGCTCCCTAGCAATGATGGAAGTATCAAAGATAATTCGCTGGGCAGAGTCTCACTCTTGCCACCTGTCAGCAATCCACATCCCGGGAGTGGAGAACTGGGAGGCGGATTTCTTGAGTCGCCAGACTCTTCATCCGGGGGAGTGGGAACTTCATCCGGAGGTCTTTGCCCAAATACTTCGACGTTGGGGCAAACCAGAGATAGATCTCATGGCGTCTCGCCAGAACGCCAAACTTCCTCGCTACGGGTCCAGATCCAGGGATCCGGGAGCAGTTCTGATAGATGCTTTGACAGCACCTTGGAACTTCAGGATGGCTTATGTGTTTCCACCCTTCCCGCTGCTTCCTCGATTGATTGCCAAAATCAAACAGGAGAGAGCATCAGTAATTCTAATAGCACCTGCTTGGCCACGCAGGACTTGGTATGCAGATCTAGTGGACATGTCATCCTGTCCGCCTTGGTCTCTACCTCTGAGACAGGACCTTCTGATACAGGGTCCATTCAAACATCAAAATCTAACTTCTCTGAAGCTGACTGCTTGGAAATTGAACGCTTGATTTTATCAAAACGTGGTTTTTCTGAGTCGGTTATTGATACCCTTATTCAGGCTAGGAAGCCTGTTACCAGAAGGATTTACCATAAAATATGGCGGAAATACCTATACTGGTGCGAATCCAAAGGTTACTCCTGGAGTAAGGTTAGGATCGCTAGGATATTGTCTTTTCTACAAGAAGGTTTAGAAAAGGGTTTATCAGCTAGTTCATTAAAGGGACAGATTTCAGCTCTGTCCATCTTGTTACACAGACGTCTGTCAGAAAATCCAGACGTCCAGTCCTTTTGTCAGGCTTTAGCTAGGATCAAGCCTGTGTTTAAAGCTGTTGCTCCACCATGGAGTTTAAACTTAGTTCTTAACGTTTTACAGGGTGTTCCGTTTGAACCCCTTCATTCCATTGATATAAAAATGTTATCTTGGAAAGTTCTGTTTTTAATGGCTATTTCCTCGGCTCGAAGAGTCTCTGAGTTATCAGCCTTACATTGTGATTCCCCTTATCTGATTTTTCACTCAGACAAGGTAGTTCTGCGTACTAAACCTGGGTTCTTACCTAAGGTAGTCACTAACAGGAACATCAATCAAGAGATTGTTGTCCCATCCTTGTGTCCAAATCCTTCTTCAAAGAAGGAACGTCTTTTACACAATCTGGATGTAGTTCGTGCCCTCAAGTTCTACTTGCAGGCAACTAAAGATTTTCGCCAAACTTCTTCCTTGTTTGTCGTTTACTCTGGACAGAGGAGAGGTCAAAAAGCTTCTGCTACCTCTCTCTCTTTTTGGCTTCGTAGCATAATACGTTTAGCCTATGAGACTGCTGGACAGCAGCCTCCTGAAAGAATTACAGCTCACTCCACTAGAGCTGTGGCTTCCACTTGGGCCTTTAAGAATGAGGCCTCTGTTGAACAGATTTGCAAGGCTGCAACTTGGTCTTCGCTTCATACTTTTTCCAAATTTTACAAATTTGACACTTTTGCTTCTTCGGAGGCTATTTTTGGGAGAAAGGTTCTTCAGGCAGTGGTTCCTTCTGTATAATGAGCCTGCCTATCCCTCCCGTCATCCGTGTACTTTTGCTTTGGTATTGGTATCCCAGAAGTAATGATGACCCGTGGACTGATCACACATAACAGAAGAAAACATAATTTATGCTTACCTGATAAATTCCTTTCTTCTGTTGTGTGATCAGTCCACGGCCCGCCCTGTTTTAAGGCAGGTAAATATCTTTTAAATTATACTCCAGTCACCACTTCACCCTTGGTTACTCCTTTCTCGTTGTTTCTTGGTCGAATGACTGGGACTGACGTAGAGGGGAGGAGCTATATGCAGCTCTGCTGGGTGAATCCTCTTGCATTTCCTGTTGGGGAGGAGTTATATCCCAGAAGTAATGATGACCCGTGGACTGATCACACAACAGAAGAAAGGAATTTATCAGGTAAGCATAAATTATGTTTTCCTAGTTCTGCCACTTTTTACCTCTGATTACCTTGTATCTAAGCCTCTTCTGATGGCCCCATGTCACATAACTATTTATTATCTATTGACTTTCATTTTAGCCCATTAGTGCTGTGTCCTGCATAACACCACAGGAGAGAGCACCATGTTATCTATTTGGCGCACATGAATTAGCAGTCTCTTGTGAAAAACTAAAAAAAGCATGTGCTGTCTGTAGTGGCTTAGAAACAGGCATACATTTAGAGGTTTAAATGTTATGAGTAGTAAATGCGTTTTATTTATCTTTTTAAAAAATAGCAAAGTTGTTGTAGACTGTCCCTTTAAGTGAGTCTATGCTGAATAGACAAAACCTAAAAAAAAATGCTCCTAATAAACTGACATCTATGCTATTTAACTGTCGGTTACTGGTTATATGAACCATACTCCTAAAGTTTATATTGCCATTTTGTGTTTGGAAAATAATATATTTTTTTCCTAGGGATGATGCTGTCACTTTTAGGGAGCACATGGATATGATAATGGAGGCAAACCTCAAACAAAAGTGTTTTTGTTGTAAGGTGAAGTAATTCAACCCTTACTGGGTATGTCTTCTATTATTAAAGCTGCATAGTCTTGGTCAGCTGACCTATAGAAATATCTTATGGCAATTGTATCAGTAGCCAGCTGCTAGCTATTGTGAACTTAATGTTAAATGTATTATGACAGCTAATATTGTCAAAAAAATATTTCATACAGTTGTGCAGTAGTATCTTCCATTTGTTTCTTGTGTGGAACTTGACGTCCTTCTCTGAGGAATCCAGAGAGTTTCTGCAATAGACAAAAACAAATCTTCTTGACTTGTGACTCGTAAATGTAAGATGTTCTTGTGAGAAATGCACATTTTTTATTACTATTATTTAAACATTATAACTATAAGTAGCATTCACATCTGGAGCACTGCATGGTAGAAAAAAGTCTAGTGCTCTTGCAAATGTATAAAATTCTTACAAAGCAGCCACCACATGCACGCTCCTGAGCCTATCTCTCTCTTTTCAACAAAGGATACCAAAGGAACAAAGAAAATTTGATAATAGAAGTAAAATTGAAAGTTATTTAAAACTGCATGCCTTGTCTGAATCACACATGAAATAAATTGGGGTTTATGTCCCTTTAAAGGGGACAGTCTTTGTTGTTACATACTACTTAGATATATGAAATAAGATTATGTAGATTTCTGTAGCTGTGGTTTGTTTTTCCTTAAATCTTATATAATCTTTCTCCATTTTAAAGAGTAAACAATGCATATTTTATTTTTGTAGGAATTCATATTAAATACCGAAAAGAATCCTTTCCCCCTACTCACAGATTATGACAACACTTTGTAACAATGAGTCTTTAGAAAAAGGACACATTTTTCCATTCCTCAGACCATCAATTTTAAATTAGTAAAGGAATCATAGACTTATGTTTTGAACAAGCGATTTATTCAGAGCTCAAGAATGTAATAATGTCTTATACACATGAGATCCTTGTGATTCATATGCACAATTGTCAATATTAACTAGAGGGCATATGTAATTTGCGGAAATAAATATATTTGTTCTTCTTGGTGTTTAGAATAAAAGCTAATTCTTGAATTTTTCTTAGGCAACTGAAAATCAACATTTAAAAATCTGAGAAGTTTTTTGGCTTTAAAAACAAGTCATCTGATGTTTTGATAACTGTTAATCCATGCCTGTCATTTAAATGTTCAGTAAACACCTTGACATTTGTATATAAAGGGCTAGATTACAAGTGAAGAGCAAAATTGGGCTTTCGCGAGTGCGATATTTGCGCTTCACTCAGTAATACCAGCCCACGCAAATGTTGGTAATACAAGTAACCTTCGCATTGCATGGAAGCTTTGCACTCACAAGAGCGCACTCCCATAAACTCCAATGCAAACCTCATTCTCATGCCGTCACACGTCCAAGAACCTAGCACAACGAAGGTGGTAAGTCGTGCAGTGATGGGCATCAAATATGAAATATAATGTATATGAATACGGTGACGTTCCATAACGTTCTAACAGCGCTAAAGCCCAGCGGAGTTCGGATGGCATGGAACGTCCTAATGGCATGAAGGGGTTAGTGTGATTCAGCTCAAGGCTATCCCTGTTACATATCTATGATCATGGCTAGCCTTGTTTTCTGTGGACTAAAGCCCATATATATATATATATATATATATATATATATATATATATATATATATATATGGTTCAAGATTCCAAACAGAATTCTCCTTAATATGATAAATATTGTCAATTATGCAGCCAGTGGTTAACATGTTAGTTGTAAGAGGATAACGCTGTTTTCAGACGATATAACTGGATAACTAGCATAATTTCCCTCTTTTACTGATATTGACCTCCATAGAATAATTAATTGCCATTCACTAAAGAATTGGCACTTCTTATTACAAAATATTACGTTTTAGTAAGTAATAAATGTTGCATATGCCCCACCCTTGCTTTCTACACCAATGTATTTATCTCTAAGAATTGTAATAGATAAGAAGAGCCTATTTCATTTTCAGGTCACGCTAATTTCCTACTATTGCAATCGGTACTTTGTATTCTAGATAATATATGTTAAAAGCTTTATTGCCTATATTATTTTCCCTCTTTTATAGACTTTCTGAGACTAAAAGTCCTGCAAGCATACTAAAGAGAGTGAGAGTGTGTAGGCTGCTCTGAAACTTATTAGTAAATCACAGACTACATCATTAGATTACTAGAACTGCGGCAATCTACTTTTTTTTTTCATTTTAAATTTCCCCTTAAATGAGTGTGAGTATCTTTGGATAAAGGTTAGCTTTCATGGAGCATATTCTATCTTGTAATTTCTTCCTTGATTCCAGCAATAAATGGCTTTGACGAGATTCACTCATTCGTGATGAGACTTGCAAAAGTTATAATTTAATGTAAAGCATTGCAAAATGGTATAGAGCTGGGTACATAAGTAGGGGTACACAATGATACTGATTCAAAAAGAGTAAACCAGACTATACAAAGAAATTAATACAAGTCAATGGTTGCCTTACACAGAAATGCTTACTATCAAATTTTCTTAAAGGGATAGTCTAGTCAAAATTAAACTTTCATGATTCAGATAGAGCATGCAATTTTAAGCAACTTTTTAATTTGTTCCTATTATCAATTTTTCTTTGTTAACTAAATGTAGCCACCAATTAGCAAGCGCTACCCAGGTACTGAACCAAAAATGGGCCGGCTTCTAAGCCTACATTTAAATAAAGATACCAAGAAAACGAACAAAAATTGATAATAGGAGTAAATTAGAAAGTTGCTCATAATCGCCTGCTCGATCTGAATCGCAAAAGATTAATTTTGACTATACTATTCCTTTAAGGTTCCAAGCAGGGTGGTCTTCATAAACTTCCTGAACAACAAACTAATGTTCTACACATCTTTACATCTCATACACAGCAGGGGTGGCTAGCTTGTGTCCCATGGACCACATGCAACCCACTACCCTCATGTTTTGAGGCCCTGAGGAAATAGCAGAATTAAGGATGCCATAAGGTGCCATAGTTTGCATGGCCCCAGGAAAAACTGGAACTAAAAATGTTTGCTTTTGGAGACTTTTGGTGGTTGGGCAAACAAGATGGTCACAGCTCAAGAGCGCTCTGGACAAGAGAACAGCAGACAGAGGGTACCCTGCAATCTTACCTATAGCTGGCTTGTGCCTTTGGACATTTTTTAGGAAATATATTAATGTGCTCAATATTTTAGAGGCATTAAGGGCTGCACATAAATGTGTGATTATTAATCTATGACCCTTATGTGTTAGGAACTTGGCCATAACTGATATACAGTATAGGAAGTTTTTCTTGCCTACTTTATTACGTGCGCAAATACCTCAAGCAGTGGAGAGGTGGGCTACATACACCAGGCTTTTATACATTTCACCTCCTTGAAATTGTTAAATTTATGTGTTTAACACATTGGAATAGTTTACCTTTGGTTCTTCTGTTTTTGTTTTACTTTGTATTTAAAAAGTAAATGTCATAGTGGTGGAATTCATAGAAAATAAAACTTTTTTTTTCCCCTTGGCATATAGATTTACTAATGAGCCAGTGGTTTTTGGGGTGCAGACTGATCAGCCCCATATATCTAGTGTAATGGAAAAATTAATTCTCACATCAGACTGCTAATGATATGTCTTCAATTCTAGTGACTGGAATTAGTGAAAACTTAAAATGTGCAGATATGGGATATGAAACCCAAATTTTTCCATTCATGATTAAGAGCGTACAATCTTAAATAACGTTCTACTTTATCATCAAAATGTCTTCATTCTCTTGGTATCTTTTGTTGAAAATCAGAGGCATAAGCTCAGGAGTGTGCAAGTGTCTGGAAGACTGTATGGCAGCAGCTTTGCAAGAAAGTTATCCATTTGCAAGAGCACTAGATGACAGCACTATTTCTTGCAATATAGTGCTCCAGATGCCTACCAAGGTATCTCTGCAAGAAAGTATACCCTGGGTGGTAGACTGGTGCAAGCAAGCACCCAATAAAGAGTGGGTTGCATTAGAACAATCTTTATCAGACACACATCATATAGGTAGCAACTGCTGGATTCCAGCAGCGCACCGTGAGCTCTTGTCAACAACCCCTAAGATAGTAAAAGAAACTTTCAAACAGTGGGACAGACTAATTAAAAAGCACTCAACACTCTCCACTATATATTCACCCCTGACACCGCTAGGGAAAAATTCCCCATTCTCGATACTGTTCAACCCTACACCCCACTCCCACTCTGTAACTTCCATACAGAATTCCAATCCACACCTTCTCTTATATAAAAATAAGGAAATTCAACCCCAGCATACTCTGAGATACAATAAATGTAAAATTTCAGAATTGGTATATGTATGCACGACTTACTCATTACCTGTCAACACACCCCTATAAACTCCAATTAAGACGATCACTTACAAATTTTGAAGCGATATGCTTTTACCCTCACCCAGACGAAGGAATTTTATCCCTAACATACAAGCTGCTATCCAACTTATCTTACTCATCACTTCCCTCATATGTATCCAAATGGGAACTAGAATTTGACACTAAGCTTGATAAATTTGATTGGCAGATAATTTTCAAACAAATGACCAAAGCTTCTGCATCAATATCGGTACAGGAAATGAACTTTAAATTATTAAGTAGATGGTATTATACCCCTTCTAGATTACACCACTTGTTTCCAAACACTACCGCAATGTGTTGGAGAGGCTGTTCAGAAATTGGGGACTTTAAACACATTTGGTGGACTTGCCCCATAGCTCAATCTTTCTGGAACTCTCTCAAACCTGAGTTTGAAAAAGTTATAGATATGACCCTCACCATGACACCATGGATATTCCTTTTTAATAAACTCCCGAAAATCTCATGTAAATTGAAGTGAACACTTCATTATCATGATCAACTCAGCAAAAAAATTAATTCCATTAAATTGGAAAAAGACCAACCTCCCCCCTCTCACCGAATGGAGAAGCAGAGTAACACACTCCCTTCAGTTAGAAAAATATCACTACTCTTACACCAAAAGAACAGAAGAATACCATGACTTACTATTCCTATGGGAAGAATACATGAATAGTTAAATAATTACAATAACTCTGTACAACCCAAGGTAATTTACACCCGATAACATAACATAATCTTCCATAATACTATTTCAACATTTCCTCCACCTACACGCGATCAACTTCGTATGCACAAAGAGATGGTAGGGAAGGGTAAAGAGTGCTGAATAAATACCTAGCCAACACATGGTCTGGTGTCTTAACAATTTGATTCTTTCTGCTAGTATATGTTTGGTACCTGTGATCAGATCCATATTTCCTGATTAATCTCGAGCAAAAATGGATTGTATTACTGCATCATTATTATAATGTTCATTGTTGATTTGATTTAACATTGTTTTTTCTTTTTTTTTCTCTATATGTTTGGAATTCTATATCTCATAATTTCTCAATAAAAGTTAAAAAAAATTTAAAAAAAAAAGTATACCCTGGGAACTAAGCAAATGTGATAATAAAATTAAACTGAAAACTTTTTTTATTATTTTATGCTCTGTCCGAATCAGAAAAGAGTTCCATATCCCTTTAAAGTAGACTTTTGTGTAGGAAGGTTTGAACCCATTTTGTATTTGGAGACCAAATTTTATAAAATATTTTAGATAAAAAAAAATTCTCATCACCAGATGCAATCCAAGGAGCTTGTTTATATATAATTTGTTTTGTTCTGTAACTGTAACCATGGCAATATATAGAACTGTAAGTAGCTCTTGTATTCATTCAGCTTGGTTAGAAAAGATTGTTCAAATTTGTACTCTAACAACCGGGGGAAGTACTGCTGGAAAATTGGACTTGATTCGACCCTGCTTGAAACGGGTGACTTTCTCTTAACACCAGTTTAACATGAGTCATCGACCACAAGATGATCATACACTTTATCAGCCTAGACACCATATGAATCTGAAGTAGTAGTGAGCTGTGCTTCTATGTCTTCCATTTGTGTTGTGGTTAATTTTAATGCATTTAAAAAAAATACAATTAAAAGTTCTACCCAGTGTTGCTGAATAAGTTCTATCACATCACTGTGTCTGGGCTTCGTACCACTTTGTTCATATCACTGTATGATCATTAATATTTCTCATATTACAATTGTTGCTTCAATTTGAAATATTTTATGTTCTGCTTTTTATATTAGTGTTAGTTTATAGCTGTTCCTTGTCCACGGAAGTATTGCTTTTAAATGGGCTAAAAAAAATATGTATTGCATCATTTTCAAGTTGCACTGAAAGAAAGCAGAATGGTTCTGATATTTATGTGCTGTCTCCATGGTATTTTTATGCAGCTGGGTCACGTAGCCTGTCAAGTTACCTTTTGCAGTGGGGACGAATATGATAAAATACATGGAACTTAGCCATTCCATTATTCCTGGAAAATAATTTCATGCTTCTGTAAATTGTTGTAGGAAAAAAAAAATCTTAACTTTAATTTGTCTTCTATTTAAACATGTGGTTATCCAGCACCAGATAAGCAAACATGACTAAGACCTATCTCAACACATATGATGAGCCAATGGCAAGAGGCATTTGTTTGTAGCCACCAACTAGCACCCCGTGGTGCATTGCTGCTCTTGAGCCTACCTAGGTATGCGTTTCAATAAAGAATACCAAGAAAACAAAAATGCATTTGATGATTGAAAACTCTCTTTAACATTGCATACTCTATCTGAACCATGAAAGTTTAATTTTTCCTTTCCTGTCCCTTTAACTTTGAGTGCCATAGAGCTGCAGCTAATGGGTACACAGTGTATTGTAACATTCTCTGCTAGTGGTAAAAACAGCATTGAAGTCCAAAATTCTGATTTCATAGTGAGATTAAACAGACTTTAAACTTAAAATGAAATTCCCTTTTGGTTATGTGTAGTTATTTATTTTACCTACTTTGTTATTTTTTCACTGAAATTGTGTTTTTTGCCTACTTTCCCTCAAAGGGGCTAGAGTGCATCCTACAGGAATCAGAAATGTGACCCTGCAACTTTGTATTAAGTGATTCCCTAGTGACTTTATATGCCCCTAATTTGCAGAGCACAAGGAATCGGACAAATTATTGGAGACTTTTCAATGGGTCTGCCTCTGGATTGTAAAACAAGTGCAAATTCTGCTAGTAAATTGACAGTTGGTATTTTTTTAAGACAATTAAAATGTCTTGCCTATTCCATGCACATTTACTGTGATGACCCTTAAATAGTTTTCCTAAATAATAAATATTATTTTTCTTTGAGTGAATTAAAGTGATGGTAAATCCTAGTACAGATGGCCCTCGTTTTACAACGGTTCAATTTACACCGTTTCAGAATAACAACCTGTTTTTCCAGTCATGTGACTGCTATTGAAAAGCATTGAGAAGCAGTGCATTTATTAAAATAGCCAGTAGGTGGAGCTGTCCGCTTGTGTTGCAGCAAAACCAAGCAAGCTGAAATTAATCAGTTTAACCAGACCTGAGCTATCGAGCAGATTTCAAAGGAACAAGATCTTCCCGTCTATAAATCAGTCCAGATTGGAATGCATAGAAAGAACTGTTTGCAGAAAAATGCAAGTGAAGTCTTTGTTGTGTGCTTATTTTATTAGGTTTATAATGCTGTTTAGCAAATGTTTTTGTTCATTTAACTTAGGTTAATTATATATTCTGTGTTGTGTGATTATTTTATTAGGTTTATAATGCTGTTTAAGACGATGTAGAGGTGGGTCGGGTGGGGAGAGGTGAGTCGGGTGGGGAGAGGTGAGTCGGGTGGGGAGAGGTGGGTCGGGTGGGGGGAGAGAGTGAATTTCTGTTCCTTTTTTTTTTTTTTCTTTTTTTTCTTCCTTTTTTTCCCTCTTTATTATTTCATATGTTTCATTTCGTTTTAAGATAATAAGGTCTTATTGAATAAAAGATAGTGGTGAAAGATTATGATTAAGTAACCAAAATATGTTTCTTGGTTGAATTTCACATTACCCGTAATTTAGGAATTTTTTTATAAAATAATAGATTCAGTGATAGAATGTTTCCATATGATGAATAATATGACATGTTTAGTAAAATATAAGCAAGTTACACTTTATGTTATATTACTATTAAAATGTAAATATCTTTGCTGGTAATTCTCATGATGGAGGGGATTGTCCTCTAGTCTGAGTTCTTCTGATTAATGTTATGGATAACAACCATCCATACAGACTTTGTTTTTGAAAGGTGGGTCTAATAACCTTGACCCGAGTGGATTTGATTTGATGTTATCCCAGATATTTTTGGTTACTGTGTTTTATGTTATGTATCCATTCTTTTGTACTGATGTACAGTATGATATGTTTTTATTTCTATGTTTGTTCAATAATTTCCAATAAAGAAAAATGAAAGGCTCAAAGAAAAAAAAAAGAAGAAAGAAAGGTTTATAATGCTGCATGTAAAGTCTTCATTTCAAAGCATTAAATATAATGTATTAGGTGTTACTTATGACAATTTTGAGAGGGGCCTGGAACCTATCTCCCTCACTTCCCATTGACTTACATTATAAACTGGGTTTCAATTTACAACGGTTTCGATTTACAACCATTCCTTCTGGAACCTAACCCCGGCGTAAACTGAGGGCTACCTGTATTTGTGAAACGCTAAGAGTTACCTTTGGAACAAATAAAGGGGACTTTCATTCATGAAGTATAAAATACTTCATGCTGAAAGCTCCTTTATTTGTTCCTAGCGATTGTCGCACTGCGCTGCTAAGACAGCCCACCGACAGAACGCTATTTTCGCTATTTGGCTGAGAGGTGACGTTGCCACCTCTTAGCCAATAGCCGTGTGGGAAATCCGGTTTGGTGCTGCATATTGCAGCGATCGCTTGGTACAAATAAAGGAGCTCTCAGCATAAAGTATTTTATACTTCATGATTGAAAGTCCCCTTTTTCTGTTCCAATGGTAAATCCTAGCGTTTCACAAACGCTAGGATTTACCATAACTTTTAATAAATCTCTTTAGGCTGTCTAAATGTCAATCTGATCTCCATGATTTGTTTTATCACCCTCAGGCCATATACCAAATATTCATTCCATTTTGTATTTATATTTATAACTACAGGCTATCAAGAGAATTTGGCGAGTAGCTGACATTCTGCATTGGTGTGTGGAGACTGGCTTTGCTGGTATGAGCTGGGCAATAGAATACTGATGTACTGTGTTATACCAATATATTTAATGTATCTTGTTCTCGAACATGTGCATCTACAAAAAGTCTTCCCTCTGCAGCAAATAAAATTGCAATGCTCTAGAAGGAAAAGGTCTTCCTAAAACATTAAAGGGACAGTCTAGGCCAAAATAAACTGTCATGATTCAGATAGAGCATGTAATTTTAAACAATTTTCCAATTTACTTTTATCACCAATTTTGCTTTGTTCTCTTGGTATTCTTAGTTGAAAGCTTAACCTAGGAGGTTCATATGCTAATTTCTTAGACCTTGAAGCCCACCTCTTTCAGATTGCATTTTAACAGTTTTTCACCACTAGAGGGTGTTAGTTCACGTATTTCATATAGATAACACTGTGCTCGTGCACGAGAAGTTATCTGGGAGCGGGCACTGATTGGCTAGACTGCAAGTCTGTCAAAAGAACTGAAAAAAGGGGCAGTTTGCAGAGGCTTAGATACAAGATAATCACGGAGGTTAAAAGTATATTATTATTACTGTGTTGGTTATGCAAGACTGGGAAATGGGTAATAAAGGGATTATCTATCTTTTAAAACAATAACAATTCTGGTGTAGACTGTCCCTTTAAAATTACATTTCCATGCTGGTCAATTTATGGTGATTTCTCTGAACACCTCCCTTTTGCCAGGAAAAAAAAAAAAATCCAGATGTGCGTTTTTATAAATCAAATAATAACTTGGTGAAACTTGACGTTGATGATGACGTGACTGTTCTTGGCGGGTAGCGTGCAGAAGAGAAAGTTGTGATCTCTTTTGTGACTGTTCTTGGCGGGTAGCGTGCAGAAGAGAAAGTTGTGATCTCTTTTGTGACTGTTCTTGGCGGGTAGCGTGCAGAAGAGAAAGTTGTGATCTCTTTTTGAAGAAGCATTTTTGCAAAAGTAAGCATACTGCAAAATGTGTCTAATAAAATCTCAAATGCAAATGTATTTCTCTGCATTTTGCATTCCAATTTCATGTCCTTTAAGCAGTGGAGCAGGTGAGGGTATGGATTAGTTTGTGACAAATACACCAACAAATGGAGTAGAAAGGTCACACTTTTTAATAGCCAGCAAAGAGGAGATAATGTAAACCTCTGGGATATGAAGGTCAGTCTATTGTGAAATGGGCAAAAAAAGGGCCCACCACTGAGGAACCAGAAGGCTTAAACAGGTCATGCTAATTCCTCTTGTGTGGTTGTAGCCTGACAGAATGTATGGGACTTTACAAATGTAATCAGCTGTACAGTCTGGGCGTACACTGAGTAGTACAAGCTATAGCTAATGCTTTGTTTGGAGTAACTTAATGGCTTTGAGCCTTTCCTTAGGGAAGGCCATTAGTAAAAGGAGGTACTCAATAACAAGACTAATAGTTGAATTAATGCTGAAATATATTGTATACAGATTTGTCTCTCTTATCTAGTTAGTGTTGGAGTGTGAGGCTACCATAGGAACTAGTGTTTGCAGAGGGTGTAGCTTTGGGCCCTTATGGGTAAACGTTACTTTGTGTTATAAATAAATGTTTAAATTTACTCATAAGCTTAGCAAAGTAATTTAGCTCTGTGCAATCAGTTGGTTGGTATATATATATATCAATATCATTTATTTATTTTTTGGACGATTCATAACAATGCAAAGTATACTGCAAGCAAAATAAATTGTATTAGCTCTTTGATCTTGTGCCTTGATTCTGTGCCTTACTTGCTGTGATCTTGCCAAGTAAATTGTAATAGTATTCTATTACAGACCTGCCAACTCTGAAAAATGCTTCATGTCAAACATTCTCTTCATTATTTGAGTCAATATATTATTCTAAAATTACTCATTTTTGAAAATGAGTTGATTTAAGAGCATATGAAATTATTAAATAAAAGATTGTTTTACCATTTTTTTAAAAAAAAGTTTTAATTCATTTTTTTTTAATACTTTAAATGGACATAAAAGTAAACAAAAATGTACTAATGTGTTAGAGCAATTTATTATCAAACTGTTGCTTGCAAATAACTGTTTTACCCCCCTGTAAAAAAAAAAAAAAAGGTTAAATTCGCTACTGGGAACTAGCTGAACACATCTGGTGAGCCAGTAACAGTAGACATGTGTGTAGCCACCAATCACCAGCCAGCTCCCAGTACTGCATTGCTGGTACTGTGCGTACCTAGGTATGCTTGAGAACAAAGTACATTTGATAACAGAAGTAAATTAAATAATCTCTTTAAATTGCATTTTCTTTTTGAATCATGACAGTTTAAATATGGTTTTTATGGCCCTTTAAAATAAAATGTTGCAAAGTTTCATTGTAAAATGTGTAATCTATTGAAATTGAGGAGTCATTTGATATACTGTACAAATATAATAGTCTTGTATTGTGCATTTTATAAATATCTAGTATGCTTTTTTAGATAAACTGATAAACTATGTACAGTATATAGAAATTGTGACATTAGGCTGCTAGATAACTGCATACAGTGATCATACAGGGATTTACACAATATGAGTCTTCATTTTATAGTTTGATTTTTCTCATTATATAGTGTGATCAAAAGATCACATCTCAAATAGTGTGTCACACACTCCCATAGTGTAACCTGACAGTACTGCAGTTAGAGGGCACCACATCTGCATCTATTTCTGTACAGACTATGGCATATGTTTGTATTAATATATTAATTTGTATTTTTATCTAGACTTTTATTAGGTGGCAGTGCCTCGGATATAATAACCATGATCCAATATGGATCAAGCTTGCTGACCAGAATATCTGTGTATCTGAGTATACATTATCATTGTAAACCAGTGTTTATTTGCATGAATGTGAGATTGCAAACAAACATATGCAAAGTGATTTAAGTAAAACAAAAGAAAAATAGTTTAGAGCAAACATCTTGTATTGTAACCTATAATTTTTATATTTTTATTTAATAATTATCTTAAATACAAAAGCACTAGGTTTGCCACAATTCTGCTTGAAACGAGGGCTGAAATTCTGGTTCACAATCGGTTTATCTGCTGTCTGATGGTTGTATTCATTCTATTAGTATTTTTTTATTTTATTTTTTAAGCAAAGCTTTAGGACAGCCTGTTCCAGATTTCTCAGCACATTTTTGTGACATATAGTGATAGAGTGAAGGGATGAGGAGAAAACTGTGCATTCCTTTTCATTTGATGGTAATCTGAGACTTTTCCGTTACATGAGTCCCTTAAACAAAAGATTGTAATTCCAGGAGCTTTGTTCAGGAACATACCATGTTGCACACTGATCGTCCATACTACAGAATATTCACTAAATCTCTTGCATTATCACCTGCCCACACACACACAGCATTTTACACACTCGGTTTCATTGCACAAATGTGTCTTGGTTCTCAGCAGTTTTGCTTTTTTCTTCTCTTCCTGCTACTCCCACCCTCTACTGCTGGGCTTGGTACAGCCTCCATTTCCTTTACAATGTCTTATGCTAATCAAGTGACATCACCACTAAATACACAGTGGCTACTGATTAAATTACAAACCAGTAAAGGTTTCAGGAGGTGTGCAGCTCTCTGGCTCTCTTAGTAAAACGTGTGCACAGCATGCTGTAGAGATTTTATTTCTTTTTCTTTTTTTTTTTTTCCCCTTTTTTGTTTTTGTTTGAATGAGCTCAGATCTGCATTGTGCCCCCTTTTGGAGATGAGTACATGCAAATCCATCCTGGTACATAGCTGAGCCCAATGCATAATACAACTTGGTGTACACTTGGATTTAGCACCGTTTTTGAATTTCCTATAGAGCATTTGCATTGCATTATACCATCAACTCTTAAACAAGGAATTTAGCTCTGCCTGGATGTGTCTTGGAACTTTCTGTGGTTTAAGTATTCCGCTGCTCACAATATTCTTTTTATAAATGGAATTACAGAGAACCTCTAGCATTCCTGGGCCTCTGTCTCCGGGATACACAGCCCAGGTACCTTACAATTACAATCAGCTAGAAGGGAGGTTTAAGCAGTTGCAAGGTAAGCTGCAGCCTTTTTGTACTTTGTTGTCAGTGGTGTTGCTATGATATGAGTTGGTAAACTGATATTGAATCTGCTCCTGCAGTGTAAATAATGTGAGTTAGTGCTGTTCAGTCATATACATATATATATATATATATATATATATATATATATATATATATATATATATATATATATTTATATTTGTAATAGGTGTCAATGGGTGTTTTTTTTTGTATTTTTGCATAGCTTGTTGTCTGTCAGTTGTCTGATCACGCCCCTTGTTGTGGAATTGGGTGACCAAGACAGCTGGAACAATGGATGGAGAAGGAGTGGTCTTTGTATGGGATTCTGCAAATGATGGCTTAGGGTATAGTACTGAGCCAGGACCAGGCAGGGCAGCCATTGTGCTCATGATATATGTACAGTTTGACAGGAGACAATCTGAAACACACAACACATTTTTATCATAGATATCTGCTGCAGCATTCAGAAAAAACAGCGTTTATGTATGATAGATAAATGATTTGAACTAACCAAAACAATGTAAATGCATTATAGCTACAATTGCTAGAAAAGCAATTGTATATTTATGATAGCTACATGATAGTAACAAAAAGCAATGTATAAGTATGATAGCTACATGATAGTAACAAAAAACAATGTATAAGTATGATAGCTACATGATAGTAACAAAAAACAATGTATATGTATGATAGCTACATGATAGTAACAAAAAACAATGTATAAGTATGATAGCTACATGATAGTAACAAAAAGCAATGTATAAGTATGATAGCTACATGATAGTAACAAAAAACAATGTATAAGTATGATAGCTACATGATAGTAACAAAAAACAATGTATAAGTATGATAGCTACATGATAGTAACAAAAAACAATCAATAAGTATGATAGCTACATGATAGTAACAAAAAACAATGTATAAGTATGATAGCTACATGATAGTAACAAAAAACAATGTATAAGTATGATAGCTACATGATAGTAACAAAAAACAATGTATAAGTATGATAGCTACATGATAGTAACAAAAAACAATGTATAAGTATGATAGCTACATGATAGTAACAAAAAACAATGTATAAGTATGATAGCTACATGATAGTAACAAAAAACAATCAATAAGTATGATAGCTACATGATAGTAACAAAAAACAATGTATAAGTATGATAGCTACATGATAGTAACAAAAAACAATGTATAAGTATGATAGCTACATGATAGTAACAAAAAACAATGTATAAGTATGATAGCTACATGATAGTAACAAAAAACAATGTATAAGTATGATAGCTACATGATAGTAACAAAAAACAATGTATAAGTATGATAGCTACATGATTGTTTTTTGTTACAATGTATATGTATGATAGCTACATGATAGTAACAAAAAAACAATGTATATGTATGATAGCTACATGATAGTAACAAAAAAACAATGTATATATGATAACAAAACAACAAAATGATATGTAGGATAGTTACATTATTTTTAACAAAATGAATACCAGTGTTTCAGTAGTGTAGCCATATGGCAGTGACTTGCATGAGGATATATACTGCTTGGAAAGTCACCAGCTACAGAGTGCCATTTAGTTCTGGGGCCTTAATACAATTATTCTGTCTTAGAAATATATTGTTCAGAAGCAAAGAAGTGCCTGAGTCTTTAAGACACATCCTCGCGTGGTGTTAAACTGCAGGAGGGAAATTAGTTGTTTGTGTTCTGGATTTAAAATAAAAAGTCATGTGGCATGCCGTTTCTAGCATTTTGTTTGTTTTTTTATACTGACCGTTGTCACCATAAGCGACAACATTTGTTATAAATGGTTGATTTAGAAAAGGGCTTTTCCATAAACATAAACTTATTAAAGCATTTGACAACAGGACAAGAAAATACAAAAAAGATATAACATTTTCTTGCAAAACTTTTCTGTTTTTCCAAGCAGCCTAGTAGCTTCCCAAGCCTGTGATTTGTGACTTTAAGCAGCTCTTCGTGTAGAGAACTGCATACACGTTCCCTCTGCTTACAAAATAACCTCTCCATACGGTAACTCATATACACATCAGCACACGTGCATGCCCAGCTAACTAGATCTGCTTCTGGCATATAACTATATATTACTGGCCTCATTTTATCAGTATGATTACGTATATATCACTTATACAAATGAATGGTGTGATATATGTTTGTGTTGGTGTCTATACACAAAGACACACCTCTAAGGTTGGAAAACTTGTTTGCTAGTCAGGTTAAAAAAAAGTTACTAGCCCCAATCAATGTTACATACAGGGAAAAGTCTACTCTATTAATTGTCTGCTGCAATTTGTGTTATATAATACAGGGCTGGAATTTTACAGTAAGAAATTCCTGCTGATAATTATGAAATTTGGCTTTTCCTATGTGCAATTACTTTTTTCCTATTGTGGTATATGTGTGAGATTATATTTCTTTGACACACACACGCATGTGTGTGTGTATATGTATGTATGTATGTATGTGTGTATATATGTATATATATATATGTGTATATATATATATATATATATATATATATATATATATATATATACACACTAACACTCACACACGTACATACTCACACACATGTACATACTCACACATACATAGACACACTTAATAATTTATATAGCTTATATTAGTTAAATGTTGGATTGCCCAATTATATAATTATATAGTCATTCTCAACTATGGCCTAAATCATATGCTTTCCAAACTTTACTCTTTCACTGCTGTGTACTGTAGTTTTTAATCCAAGTTCTGAAATAGTTTTTTTCTTTTGTAAGAAGGTGATAGTCCACAAATTCATTACTTTTGGAACTCAACTCCCAGCCACCAGGAGGAGGCCAAGACTCCCTTAGCTAGTCTTATATTTGCCTACCAGGAGAAAGGTGAATAATTGAGTTGCTCCAGATTCTTTGTTGAGAGGGGTCCTCAGACCGATTGTAGGCCCATTTTCCATTTAGAGAGCTGCTTCCAAAATCAGAGAGAATATTGGAGTATAGGGTAGTGACACAATTACTTCCGATGTAGGAGTTAGTCACAAGTCTGCCGCAGGTGTCGCAGGGACCGGTCCCATAGCCTCATCCTGCTGGGTCATTGAGATACTCCTTACAATGATCATCTGCTGTGATCTACACAGCACTGGATGGGCTCTCTACTGAAAGCAGTTATTTCTCCTGTGGCTAACTAAGTACAGTAGAAGGAGTGCATTTCATGTAAGTACATAAAATACTATATTTTGCACTCTCGTAGTCCACCGGCTATTAATAGGTACATTTGTTAGTGTACATTATAGCCAGGGGAGAATTTTTATAAGACTATTTTACACCACATTACTTAGTCTTGCTTATTTATGGATATAGCTTAAAGGATTGTACAGTCTGGGATACCTTTTTAATGTTTGGGCAATAGATTTTTGTATATCTTAACACATTAAGCAATTGACTTTAAATATTTATTTGGGTTTGCTGTTTCTTTATTTCGCTAGAGCTATGACGCACGCTCCATTTTTTGGTAATATACAATAGATTGCACTGGCTTTGTGTCACATATCTTTTTACTCTGCTCGTACTTCCAATTCGGAGTAGTTCGCTTTAGGCTGCAGTAGTCATTTTGTTAATAGCACATATACTTTGGCAGCATGGTAGTTAATATTTATTTCCGTGCTAATTACCCAAGAATCCGCTGGTGCTGTGCCCCTAACCGAACAACTACTGAGTTTATAATGGTGTATAGCTTCTATCAAGGTGGTAAGATCGCCAAAGTATTCCAAGGGCTATTGTCAGTGATTGCTCCAGCTTGGCCTCGCAGAAATTGTTTCATGGACTAAGTTCAGATGTCCAACTTTCTTCTATGTTCTCTTCCTCTTTGTCATGACCTTTAGTCTCAGGGTCCAATTTATCATCAAGATCTCGAGTTTCTAAACTTGATGGCTTGAAGATTGAATGCATAGTTTTGAAGCAGCCATGTTTTTTTGATGCTGTTGTAAATAAATTAGATCCAGACTACAAAAACCTGTCATGAGGAAGATCTGTCACAATGTATGGAAAGTTTTTCTTTCTTGGTGTGAAAAGCATAATTTTAATTGGCATTCTTACACAAAGGTTTAGAAAAGGGCTTTTCTGCAAGTTCTTTGAAGGGTCAAATTCCAGCTCTTTCGGATCTATACCATAGAAAAGTTCCTGATAAGATTTTTTTTTCTTCTCAATAATATTTTTATTGAGGATATACATTACAAATACCCCAAAAATACACTGCAATACAGACCAGGTCCATACACATCAACTGTATTTGCGAGATAAACGACAAAGTAAGTCTGAGCTAAATAAAAAAATGTCACAGTACTATAAATTAGTAAGGAGGGGGGGGGGGGTCATGTATATTCATGTGTATTTATGTGTTTATATGTATATATAAATATATATATGCTGGTGCCGATAAGCTTGCTTGACACAGGGTTGCCATAACAGTCAATTTTTAAAAAGAGCAATATCTGCTGAGTGCAATAAAGCTAGGTATGCCTGTACTCTAGTTGCCCCCAAAACTATTTTTATTTTTCAGCAGACCACAAACATTTTTAGAAAGGAACATCTTAAAATCCGCCACATGGAATATAATAACAATTACAATAATATTGCATAATTTTCTGTAAATAGTAAACTAAACGAGTGTCATTAGTTCCTAAATATTTCAAACAAACTCTTTATAGTTCCACATTAAGCATCTGTTTACTACCCCCCCCCCCTTGTTTTTAATAAAAGTTGTAATTGGAATTAGGAGATAAAAATGTATCTATATGCAGAAACCAGGTAGTAATATAATTTATTAGATACAATTTAATACTACACAGATGTTTCACAATGGGGTTACAACTAATTTTGTCAGTGTATGCTCCTAGCTATGACCACACTTAGCATAGTGAAAAAAATAAACAAATCAGCCAATACAGATCTTTACAGTATAACACATTTTCACACTCACTCGGCTCTCATTTACATTTAGATACCTGCAAAGTTGCTTTTGCTTAAAGAAACAAGGATCTATGGATCCCATCTTTCGAGAATAGTCTCATGGCCCTCTGTATGTTGTAAGAAGCAACAAGGCGTCTGAATTAAAACCTCCATGTTCCTTGTGAGGCAGGTGATCATTTGCAGATTAGTGGATATGTGACCATTCAGTTAAAGGGACAAGTCTACACCTTAGTCATTTTATAGTCGTACTTTAGATTAAGCTGCAAATATCCTCCTGCACATTAAAAAATATATATTTCTCCAACATAGGTGTGTCCGGTCCACGGCGTCATCCTTACTTGTGGGATATTCTCTTCCCCAACAGGAAATGGCAAAGAGCCCAGCAAAGCTGGTCACATGATCCCTCCTAGGCTCCGCCTACCCCAGTCATTCTCTTTGCCGTTGTACAGGCAACATCTCCACGGAGATGGCTTAGAGTTTTTTAGTGTTTAACTGTAGTTTTTTATTATTCAATCAAGAGTTTGTTATTTTAAAATAGTGCTGGTATGTACTATTTACTCTGAAACAGAAAAGAGATGAAGATTTCTGTTTGTATGAGGAAAATGATTTTAGCAACCGTTACTAAAATCCATGGCTGTTCCACACAGGACTGTTGAGAGGAATTAACTTCAGTTGGGGGAACAGTGAGCAGTCTTTTGCTGCTTGAGGTATGACACATTCTAACAAGACGATGTAATGCTGGAAGCTGTCATTTTCCCTATGGGATCCGGTAAGCCATTTTTATTCAGACAGTAAATAAGGGCTTCACAAGGGCTTATTAAGACTGTAGACATTTTCTGGGCTAAATCGATTCATATATTACACATATTTAGCCTTGAGGAATCATTTAATCTGGGTATTTTTGTTAAATAATATCGGCAGGCTCTGTTTTAGACACCTTATTCTCTAGGGGCTTTCCCTAATCATAGGCAGAGCCTCATTTTCGCGCCGGTATTGCGCACTTGTTTTTGAGAAGCATGACATGCAGTCGCATGTGTGAGGAGCTCTGATACATAGAAAAGACTTTCTGAAGGCGTCATTTGGTATCGTATTCCCCTTTGGGCTTGGTTGGGTCTCAGCAAAGCAGATACCAGGGACTGTAAAGGGGTTAAAGTTAAAAACGGCTCCGGTTCCGTTATTTTAAGGGTTAAAGCTTCCAAATTTGGTGTGCAATACTTTTAAGGCTTTAAGACACTGTGGTGAAATTTTGGTGAATTTTGAACAATTCCTTCATACTTTTTCGCAATTGCAGTAATAAAGTGTGTTCAGTTTAAAATTTAAAGTGACAGTAACGGTTTTATTTTAAAACGTTTTTTGTACTTTGTTATCAAGTTTATGCCTGTTTAACATGTCTGAACTACCAGATAGACTGTGTTCTGAATGTGGGGAAGCCAAGGTCCCTTCTCATTTAAATAAATGTGATTTATGTGACACTGAAAATGATGCCCAAGATGATTCCTCAAGTGAGGGGAGTAAGCATGGTACTGCATCATTCCCTCCTTCGTCTACACGAGTCTTGCCCACTCAGGAGGCCCCTAGTACATCTAGCGCGCCAATACTCCTTACTATGCAACAATTAACGGCTGTAATGGATAATTCTATCAAAAACATTTTAGCCAAAATGCCCACTTATCAGCGTAAGCGCGACTGCTCTGTTTTAGATACTGAAGAGCATGAGGACGCTGATGATAATGGTTCTGAAATGCCCCTACACCAGTCTGAGGGGGCCAGGGAGGTTTTGTCTGAGGGAGAAATTTCAGATTCAGGGAAAATTTCTCAACAAGCTGAACCCGATGTGATTACATTTAAATTTAAGTTGGAACATCTCCGCGCTCTGCTTAAGGAGGTATTATCCACTCTGGATGATTGTGAGAATTTGATCATCCCAGAGAAACTATGTAAAATGGACAAGTTCCTAGAGGTCCCGGGGCTCCCAGAAGCTTTTCCTATACCCAAGCGGGTGGCGGACATTGTAAATAAAGAATGGGAAAGGCCCGGTATACCTTTCGTCCCTCCCCCCATATTTAAAAAATTGTTTCCTATGGTCGACCCTAGAAAGGACTTATGGCAGACTGTCCCCAAGGTCGAGGGAGCGGTTTCTACTTTAAACAAACGCACCACTATACCCATAGAAGATAGTTGTGCTTTCAAAGATCCTATGGATAAAAAATTAGAAGGTTTGCTTAAAAAGATGTTTGTTCAGCAAGGTTACCTTCTACAACCAATTTCATGCATTGTCCCTGTCACTACAGCCGCGTGTTTCTGGTTCGATGAGCTAGTAAAGGCGATCGATAGTGATTCTCCTCCTTATGAGGAGATTATGGACAGAATCCGTGCTCTCAAATTGGCTAATTCTTTCACCCTAGACGCCACTTTGCAATTGGCTAGGTTAGCGGCGAAGAATTCTGGGTTTGCTATTGTGGCGCGTAGAGCGCTTTGGTTGAAATCTTGGTCAGCGGATGCGTCTTCCAAGAACAAACTCCTTAACATTCCTTTCAAGGGGAAAACGCTGTTTGGCCCTGACTTGAAAGAGATTATCTCTGATATCACTGGGGGTAAGGGCCACGCCCTTCCTCAGGATAGGTCTTTCAAGGCCAAAAATAAACCTAATTTTCGTCCCTTTCGTAGAAACGGACCAGCCCCAAGTGCTACGTCCTCTAAGCAAGAGGGTAATACTTCTCAAGCCAAGCCAGCCTGGAGACCAATGCAAGGCTGGAACAAGGGAAAGCAGGCCAAGAAACCTGCCACTGCTACCAAGACAGCATGAAATGTTGGCCCCCGATCCGGGACCGGATCTGGTGGGGGGCAGACTCTCTCTCTTCGCTCAGGCTTGGGCAAGAGATGTTCTGGATCCTTGGGCACTAGAAATAGTCTCCCAAGGTTATCTTCTGGAATTCAAGGGGCTTCCCCCAAGGGGGAGATTCCACAGGTCTCAATTGTCTTCAGACCACATAAAGAGACAGGCATTCTTACATTGTGTAGAAGACCTGTTAAAAATGGGAGTGATTCATCCTGTTCCATTAGGAGAACAAGGGATGGGGTTCTACTCCAATCTGTTTATAGTTCCCAAAAAAGAGGGAACGTTCAGACCAATCTTAGATCTCAAGATCTTAAACAAGTTTCTCAAGGTTCCATCGTTCAAAATGGAAACCATTCGAACAATTCTTCCTTCCATCCAGGAAGGTCAATTCATGACCACGGTGGATTTAAAGGATGCGTATCTACATATTCCTATCCACAAGGAACATCATCGGTTCCTAAGGTTCGCATTCCTGGACAAGCATTACCAGTTCGTGGCGCTTCCTTTCGGATTAGCCACTGCTCCAAGGATTTTCACAAAGGTACTAGGGTCCCTTCTAGCGGTGCTAAGACCAAGGGGCATTGCAGTAGTACCTTACTTGGACGACATTCTGATTCAAGCGTCGTCCCTTCCTCTAGCAAAGGCTCACACGGACATAGTCCTGGCCTTTCTCAGATCTCACGGATGGAAAGTGAACGTGGAAAAGAGTTCTCTATCTCCGTCGACAAGGGTTCCCTTCTTGGGAACAATAATAGACTCCTTAGAAATGAGGATTTTTCTGACAGAGGCCAGAAAAACAAAACTTCTAAACTCTTGTCAAACACTTCATTCCGTTCCTCTTCCTTCCATAGCGCAGTGCATGGAAGTAATAGGTTTGATGGTAGCGGCAATGGACATAGTTCCTTTTGCGCGCATTCATCTAAGACCATTACAACTGTGCATGCTCAGTCAGTGGAATG
This sequence comes from Bombina bombina, assembly GCF_027579735.1. Taxonomy (NCBI): domain Eukaryota; kingdom Metazoa; phylum Chordata; class Amphibia; order Anura; family Bombinatoridae; genus Bombina; species Bombina bombina. The sequence continues at coordinate 1,055,023,162 of NC_069502.1, read as the reverse complement.
GGGACTATACAGACTTGTCTCCGAAGATACAAGTAAATCAGAGGACCAGAGACTCACTCCGTTGGTGGCTGTCCCTGGACAACCTGTCACAAGGGATGACCTTCCGCAGACCAGAGTGGGTCATTGTCACGACCGACGCCAGTCTGATGGGCTGGGGCGCGGTCTGGGGATCCCTGAAAGCTCAGGGTCTTTGGTCTCGGGAAGAATCTCTTCTACCGATAAATATTCTGGAACTGAGAGCGATATTCAATGCTCTCAAGGCTTGGCCTCAGCTAGCAAAGGCCAAGTTCATACGGTTTCAATCAGACAACATGACGACTGTTGCGTACATCAACCATCAGGGGGGAACAAGGAGTTCCCTGGCGATGGAAGAAGTGACCAAAATCATTCAATGGGCGGAGACTCACTCCTGCCACCTGTCTGCAATCCACATCCCAGGAGTGGAAAATTGGGAAGCGGATTTTCTGAGTCGTCAGACATTACATCCGGGGGAGTGGGAACTCCATCCGGAAATCTTTGCCCAAATTACTCAACTGTGGGGCATTCCAGACATGGATCTGATGGCCTCTCGGCAGAACTTCAAGGTTCCTTGCTACGGGTCCAGATCCAGGGATCCCAAGGCGACTCTAGTAGATGCACTAGTAGCTCCTTGGACCTTCAAACTAGCTTATGTATTCCCGCCGTTTCCTCTCATCCCCAGGCTGGTAGCCAGGATCAATCAGGAGAGGGCGTCGGTGATCTTGATAGCTCCTGCGTGGCCACGCAGGACTTGGTATGCAGATCTGGTGAATATGTCATCGGCTCCACCATGGAAGCTACCTTTGAGACGAGACCTTCTTGTTCAAGGTCCGTTCGAACATCCGAATCTGGTCTCACTCCAGCTGACTGCTTGGAGATTGAACGCTTGATCTTATCAAAACGAGGGTTCTCAGATTCTGTTATTGATACTCTTGTTCAGGCCAGAAAGCCTGTAACTAGAAAAATTTACCACAAAATATGGAAAAAATATATCTGTTGGTGTGAATCTAAAGGATTCCCTTGGGACAAGGTAAAGATTCCTAAGATTCTATCCTTTCTTCAAGAAGGATTGGAGAAAGGATTATCTGCAAGTTCCTTGAAGGGACAGATTTCTGCCTTGTCTGTGTTACTTCACAAAAAACTGGCAGCTGTGCCAGATGTTCAAGCCTTTGTTCAGGCTCTGGTTAGAATCAAGCCTGTTTACAAACCTTCGACTCCTCCTTGGAGTCTCAACTTAGTTCTTTCAGTTCTTCAGGGGGTTCCGTTTGAACCCTTACATTCCGTTGATATTAAGTTATTATCTTGGAAAGTTTTGTTTTTGGTTGCAATTTCTTCTGCTAGAAGAGTTTCAGAATTATCTGCTCTGCAGTGTTCTCCTCCTTATCTGGTGTTCCATGCAGATAAGGTGGTTTTACGTACTAAACCTGGTTTTCTTCCAAAAGTTGTTTCTAACAAAAACATTAACCAGGAGATAGTCGTGCCTTCTTTGTGTCCGAAACCAGTTTCGAAGAAGGAACGTTTGTTGCACAATTTGGATGTTGTTCGCGCTCTAAAATTCTATTTAGATGCTACAAAGGATTTTAGACAAACATCTTCCTTGTTTGTTGTTTATTCTGGTAAAAGGAGAGGTCAAAAAGCAACTTCTACCTCTCTCTCTTTTTGGATTAAAAGCATCATCAGATTGGCTTACGAGACTGCCGGACGGCAGCCTCCTGAAAGAATCACAGCTCATTCCACTAGGGCTGTGGCTTCCACATGGGCCTTCAAGAACGAGGCTTCTGTTGATCAGATATGTAGGGCAGCGACTTGGTCTTCACTGCACACTTTTACCAAATTTTACAAGTTTGATACTTTTGCTTCTTCTGAGGCTATTTTTGGGAGAAAGGTTTTGCAAGCCGTGGTGCCTTCCATTTAGGTGACCTGATTTGCTCCCTCCCTTCATCCGTGTCCTAAAGCTTTGGTATTGGTTCCCACAAGTAAGGATGACGCCGTGGACCGGACACACCTATGTTGGAGAAAACAGAATTTATGTTTACCTGATAAATTACTTTCTCCAACGGTGTGTCCGGTCCACGGCCCGCCCTGGTTTTTTAATCAGGTCTGATAATTTATTTTCTTTAACTACAGTCACCACGGTATCATATGGTTTCTCCTATGCAAATATTCCTCCTTAACGTCGGTCGAATGACTGGGGTAGGCGGAGCCTAGGAGGGATCATGTGACCAGGTTTGCTGGGCTCTTTGCCATTTCCTGTTGGGGAAGAGAATATCCCACAAGTAAGGATGACGCCGTGGACCGGACACACCGTTGGAGAAAGTAATTTATCAGGTAAACATAAATTCTGTTTTTAAAATGACTAATGTTTCCGGTTACTTTGAAATAGCTGCCAAGCTCTGCCCACTGATGACATCACAATCTGGTCTGCATAGCATTGACAGTCTGTTGTAATGCAGCCCAGATTATGATGTCATCAGTGGGCAGAGTTTGGCAGCCATTTCAAAGTGACCAGAAACAATAGTCATTTTAAAATAACTTTTTTACTGTTACTGCTGCATGATATAGAAAGGGTGCAGGACGATATTTGCAGCTTAATCTAAAGTAAGACTTTTTAAGATGACTAAGGTGTAGACTGTCTCTTTAAGTGTGAATTCTTCTAACTCAAATATAGGCTCCCATCTCCCTCTTACTAAAACAGATAGGATCCAAGAAATGGGTTCCATTAGTGACCTCCGCAAAAAATGCAGTTGGTCACTTCCTCATTGTGTGTGACATAATCAAGCTCAAAGTGATGACGCCAAACTGCCATGGACCCATATTTTCGCAGATTCCACATGTGATGCTTCATCATTGGCTGTAACACCCGGTGGAGTCATTGCTAGTAGAGCCGTTACTTGAAGAGCCTTTACTTAACGTGTATGTTCTAAGGCTAATTACTCATATGTGTGCAGTAGATCTTTTGACTATAAAATCATATCCATTTGAAAAGGCTGCTCCTTATAAACGATATGGGTTCATAAATATGTGATTATCCAAGATCATGTATGATTAGGGTTGCCACCTGGGCCATGTTTTCCTGGACACTTATCAGTTACACCTGCTGCAGGGTGTGCAGAGGGAACCATGCATTGTGCTACTGGACAGCACAAAAATAATGACCCTGGACAGCACTATTCATGTTCCTCCCTGCACACCCTGCAGCATGTGTAACTTATAACTGTCCAGGAAAACATGGCCGAGGTGGCAACCCTATGCACGCTTAAAAAACAATAGGTTATTTTAGAAGCGCAAATAAAGTTGCTTCTATGTGTTAAACAGTGTTAAATGGTATCAAATGCAACTAATTGCCGAAATGTATAAAAGGAAAGGGACGCACAACTTTATGAAAATAAACGCTGTATAATAAACCGAATGTATAAAATAAGGGGAAAAAGCATATGTGTATAGCACACCGATGGATACATATGACAAACACCTGAATTTAATATATCACGTAGGGTAAAAACACCATGGCGAAATTATATACCATTAAACATATAAATATACACAAAACAATGAATGAATTTAAAATCAAAGATACATAAGATAAAAGTTCATGAAAGCTCCTGGTGGCTAGGGCCGGTTATGATTAGTTTAGCTGTTCCTCCTTGATTCACCTATGAAAAGGAGCAGAGATATCCTCCTTAAAGGTAGTAACAAGTGGATAATAAAGTATATCTGTACTCACAGGTCAGGAAAACGTGATCAGCTCCACTGTCAGGCTGCTTCTCAAGGACAGATGTCTAACGCTCCGGGAGTCCTCCTGGTGGCCCTCTATTTGGCTGATAAGGATACAAATATTCACCCTCTCTCTGCAAACAAATTCGCTCACAGCAACAGACCTTAGACTCCGGTCAAAAAGTTTAAAACTGTCAGCAGACAGTACGGTGAAAAGTTATGTCCAATGCAGGTACGCTTCAATCAGGGAAGCCCCTGTCAGCTGGATGGTTGATGATGCTGAGCAACGTGTTTCCAATAAAATCTTGTCAAGCTCCTCAGCATTATCAACCATCCAGCTGACAGGGGCTTCCCTTATTGAAGCGTACCTGCATTGGACATAACTTTTCACCGTACTGTCTGCTGACAGTTTAAAACTTTTTGACCGGAATCTATCTGAGGTCCGTTGCTGTGAGCGAATTTGTTTGCAGAGAGAGGGTGAATATTTGTAGCCTTATCAGCCAAATAGAGGGCCACCCGGAGGACTCCCGGAGCGTTAGACATCTGTCCTTGAGAAGCAGCCTGACAGTGGAGATGATCACGTTTTCCTGACCTTTGAGTACAGATATACTTTATTATCCACTTGTTGCTACTACCTTTAAGGAGGATATTTGTGCTCCTTTCCATAGGTGAATTAAGGAGGAACAGCTAAACTAATCCTAAGGGCCTTTCTCTGAACTGACACTCATAACCGGCCCTAGCCACCAGGAGCTTTCATGAACTTTTATCTTATGTATCTTTTGATTTTAAATTAATTTATTGTTTTGTGTATATTTATATGTTTAATGGTATATAATTTCGCCATGGTGTTTTTACCCTAAAGTGATATATTAAATTCAGGTGTTTGTCATATGTATCCATCGGTGTGCTATACACATATGCTTTGCTCGTTTATTTTATACATTCGTTTTTTTATTCTGCCTTTATTTTCATATAGTTGTGCGTCCCTTTCCTTTTATACATTTCAGCAATTAGTTGCATTTGATACCATTTAACACTGTTTAACACATAGAAGACACTTTATTTGTGCTTCCAAAATAACCTATTGTTTTTTAACTGTATCTCTGTTTTCTAAGGTTTGAAGACCTCTAGATTTTTTGTGAGTTTTTGTATATTCTATCCAGGCACTAATCATTCTATATTTAATCTATTTGCTGAATCCTATGTACGCTGCATACACCTTGCAGGAACAATAAAATTCCCTCTATGAAACCGGTTTCTAAATGGAGACAGTAGATAAAACTAAACCGATTATTGTTTTACAATGTCAGTCTATCTAGCAATTAATATTCAATGCATGTGTCTACATTCAGAAACGCAATCTGTGGCACATATTTATATACTATCATTTCTTAATTTTCTAGTAATCAGGGTCCTATGATAACACAGAATCTTAAGAAATACTAATTAAGAAAGAAATGTAGACACCTGCCACAGTGTTTCTAGAAGTTACTGATGTATTAATCTGTATGTGTGTAGCGTGACTGGGAATTCAGCAGCTATGGGCAATTGTTATATCACCTGCTGTCTATACTATATAGTTCAGGCACATTGCCTCTTAGGTTATTACCTGACGCTGTTTCTCTGCGTACGATTCTAATGTTAAATATTTGATGTCTGAGTTGATTGCATTTTCACAGGAACCAATTTTATAGAGGTGATTTCATTGTTTCTGCAATATTTATGCAGTGTACATGCGCTTGAATTATCACATATTTATGAGCCCATATTGCTTGTATTTTCCTGACCAAGAAGGCCTTCACTCCACTGTGGTGCATAATTATCTGAACCAGCAAGGCCTCCACTGAGCGTTATATCAAATCACAAAGTATCCCTTGTTGGATCTGTGGAAATGCTTGGGACCCTTAAAGGGACAGTCTAGGCCAAAATAAACTGTCATGATTCAGATAGAGCATGTAATTTTAAACAATTTTCCAATTTACTTTTATCACCAATTTTGCTTTGTTCTCTTGGTATTCTTAGTTGAAAGCTTAACCTAGGAGGTTCATATGCTAATTTCTTAAACCTTGAAGCCCACCTCTTTCAGATTGCATTTTAACAGTTTTTCACCATTAGAGGGTGTTAGTTCACATATTTCATATAGATAACACTGTGCTCATACACGAGAAGTTATCTGGGAGCAGGCACTGATTGGCTAGACTGCAAGTCTGTCAAAAGAACTAAAAAAAGGGGCAGTTTTCAGAGGCTTAGATACAAGATAATCACGGAGGTTAAAAGTATATTATAACTGTGATGGTTATGCAAAACTGGGGAATGGGTAATAAAGGGATTATCTATCTTTTAAAACAATAAAAATTCTGGTGTAGACTGTCCCTTTAATGATGAGGAAGAGCCTCACTAGAGGACAGAGAAAGCTTATACAGACTATAGATCAGAGGTTGACAAATTTTATATCAGTTAGGAATCAGCATGAAAATTGAGCAGCTGGACATTCTTTGGAAAATAGACAAGTGTGACTGGATATAGATAAATGTAGAATAATGCTTGAAGGCCAGTAGTAAAATCCTAGGTGGATTTTACAAGCCCCACTATAGAGTGATTCATCAGTCACCTGTTTTAAAGATTTGAACAATTATATTTTAAACACTTTTTTTTTTACCAGATACAGCTCTGATGCTTTTATAAGAAATGTATTGCAGTCATTTCTTGGTGGAAAGGGGAAAGGGAATATTTTTTTCTTAACTCACTCTGGATGCCAGTAAACAGGCTTCAGAAAGTAATACACAGAACACATTTTTACAGATGTAAGGCTTACTTAATTTGCTGCCTGCAGGGCTGCCAGGATATTACATTCTTTTCTGGAAGTGTGTGCAGGAGATGCAACCTAAAACTGTTCTTTCACCTAGTGTGCTGCAGATTCTACTCTCAGCAGATGGCAGTGCATGTTGGGATGTGCTATGATTTAATATTAAAGCTGCATCGTATATTCTGCAAAATTATGGAAACTAACTATTCCAAGCACAGACCCAAGGACATAAATCACTGGTGTTTCCACTCTCTTTAGCCATTCACTTCAGGCTAATGAAAAGCAGGGGAATTTATATCAGGGCGTGGAGAGGAGGTTTTCAACAGTGGTCCATGACAAAAGGCTGCTTATTCTCTTCACACCGGGAAGCATTTGGTGTGGGGGGCCAAGGAAAAAGCTGCGACTGATCTTGTCAAGGGTGGGGTATAAATACAGGAAATGTTCTAAATTACTAAATGGGTTCTTGCTGTCTGACAGCAACACAAGGGTCTTGCTTTTTGATACTGAATCTGCAAGGAGAGCATAAAAGAAATTCTAGTGGTGCTCTTGGTAATCTATGTGCTACATATCTGTAATACAAATAGTTTGGGATGGATAGTTAGGTGGAGAGATTGATAAACCAGAGGTTTCCCCAAGAATTAGGGCTGTTGTGGATTTCTAAGCAAATTTGTAAGCATAGTTGAATTATTTAAGGCAAACCCCAAAAAATGCCAGATAAAGCATAACATTTTAAACAACTTTCCAATTTACTTCTTTTAGCAAATTTGCTTCATTCTCTTGGTATCCTTTGCTAAAAGAGTAGCAATGCATGACTGGGTGCTAGCTGAACACATATTTGTTAAACCAATGGAAAGAGTCATATATATGCAGCCACCAATCTGCAGCTAGCTCCCATTGCTGCCTTTTATCCTACCTAGATATGCTTTTCAGCAAGGATACAAAGAGAACAAAGAAAATTAGATTACAGAAGTAAATTGAAACATTGTTTACAATTGTATGCTCTATCTAAATCACAAACACATATCCTGAAGTGGCAAGGGAAAACAATCCTCACACTGTTTAATGGCCTTCCAGTTGTGTCTACTTCTGCTGTGTCCAAATTAGCAATAATCTAAAAATATGTTGAATGCTGTGGGAATGTAGAGCTACAGATCACCTTTTATTATTATCATTTATGTATTCTTTTTTTTTTACAGAAGAAGAGAAGGACATTATTGAAACCCTTTTTAAAGAAGTCAGTTTCAGCAAACAGAATTGTTTTTAATGGGATAGCTTTTAGGTATTGCATGGTACTGTAATGAGCGGTTCAGTGACTTGTTAGCCCCAAGGCAGTAATAGTAAGGAATAAACCTTACATATAGACTGTAAATAGTCTTTAGTCATTGTCAGTGTGCTGGAATGCAGTTTCCCTGAAATATGTGCTACGCTGCCATCAAGTAGCATAAACAGCTTATTCTGCTCCTTGCAATTCTACTTCTGTGCATTCCATTTAGAAAGCCCAGCTCTCCACTTTTAGGCCGCAGCATATTTTAGAGCCACCTTGTGTGTGTGCCACAGGTCTTAGTATTATGATGTTTAACCATCTCATGAGTGACGGGCTCCAACTCCTCCTCCAGTTGCCTTATCTTCTGAACACGACCAATCAAACACATCATACCTATGCAGCATCAATATTAAACACAATAAATAGTCATACTTTGTTTAAAGCATCTAGCTGCCCCTCTTTAAAAGGTATTTCTTATATACTTACTCAGTTTGTGGTACATGGGAAACTGCTGCACTCTTGTCAACAGTGTAAATGAGCTCCTGCAACTCTGCTAAACTGTGATGTCATGAGATTTCACTGAAGTCTTCCTTAAACTGAGGGAAGTAAAGTGACATGCTAGTTGCACTCTTCCGTGATACAGGCATCCTGATTGGATGTTTAAAGCACCTTTACAATGGGATAGGGCTACTGAGGACATTTTGAGGTAAAATGTTGTTCTTTTTTTACATAGAGATGTTTGTGGGGGGGGGGTTTCGTAGTCAAATTTTTACAGATGGGCTAAATAGCTTAGAAGTTTCCAGAATTTTAGTCTTTTTTTTTTTTTTTTTTTTTTTTTTTTTGAAACAGCTTTATTGTAGGATAAAAAAATGAGGTTACAAGTAGTTGGAGACGCAGCTCCAGGTCGCCAGGTACAACAACAGCGGTTAATTTTTAAGGATAAAGTCGAAATGCAAGGTGCCTATCGGCACAAAATGGCAGGACCTCCCAGGATGTCCGTTCTGAGTGTTCTGCGATATCAGGTTATGGTTGAAAAGTCTGTGATAGAGTCCTGTTGTAGGATCGCAAGAAACTGGGAGGTAACTACCAAAGGGTATTGTCCTGATTATCCTTTTTTTAAAAATTGAGAATTTAAATACAAAACAATTTACATGAACGGAGGTTGGGCGCCCCCGCTCCGCCCGCGCACAGAACATGAGTGTGATGGGTGTGGGATGCTTTTGGATCCCCTGCTAGCGTGTTATGTAGAGGTAGTGAATGGGAGGAAACCTGACTGATTTTTGGGAAGACTAACTAATTGGTGCCTTTGTGTTTATTTTGGATGTAAGTGGTCCAAAGTTGGGAGAGTTCCGCATAGGAGTCCATTTTGTCATTTTTGAGGAAGTAGTATTCCTCCAGATCTAGTATTTCCGTGACTTTTGTGATCCACATATTCATAGAGGGGGCCTCCCTACTTTTCCAGTTCTTAGCTATCAATACTTTAACCCCATTGGTCATAATGTTGAGGAGGTGTAGGTAGGGTTTATATTTAAGTGTTGGGGGGGGTTTGTGTAGTAGCCAAATGAGGGGGTCAATCGGGAATTGGGTTGTCAAAATGGTCTCCATTTCGGAGATGGTGTTTCTCCAGAAATTCTGGATGCTGTTGCACCACCACCACATGTGGGCGGTGTCACTGTTAACATGACCGCAGCGCCAACATTTGTTGCTGTGGGAGGGGAAGAGACGGTTTAGCTTTCTCGGGGTTAGGTACCATCTATGCAAGAGTTTAAAATTAACTTCTTGAATTGAGGATGAGATAGAGGATTTTTTTGTGCCCTGGAACATTAATCTACTCGTGTGAGGTAAGATGATTACTCCCAGGTCCCTCTCCCAACTTTCAAGGTAAGGGGGGATATGGCCTGGGGGAGTGTGGGTCAGGATCTTATATATAATCGAGAGTGTATGTCGTAGGGGGGGTTCTTGGGTGCAAAGGGTTTCAAAAGAGGTCAGGGGCCTGATCATATTTCTATAGCCCTGGTGTTTGGTGATAAAATGGGTTACCTGTGCATATGTAAACCAGTCTTCAAAGCATGCGAGGCCTTTTGTTACCAAGTCATTTTGTGAGAGGAGGATTTCGTTACTGGTTAGTTCGTGTATTGTAAGATCTCTGTTTGTGGCTCCTGTGGTGGTTTGTGTGGTGTATGGTCTAATGATAAACTCTCCGTTTTCTATCAAGGAGGTCAAGGGTGAAGGGATTGATGAAATGAAGTGAGATGTATTGATTGTATGTTCCCAGACCTGAAATGTTTCCTGTATTATTGGGTTGGATGAGTTGATGGACTTTAGTAGGCGAGGGCTGCTCCAACACAGCCTTCCTAAGTGAGGTTTATCTATCGATAGGTGTTCTAGTGTGACCCACCTTTTATGGTTGTAGTGGATATTCCAGTCTACAATGCGTTGTAAAAAGATCGCTTGGCGGTAGGCGGCGAGGTCGGGGACCCCCAGCCCCCCTTGTGATTTGGAGGTCAACATTGTTTGTTTGCTAATTCTTGGCGGTCTGCGACGCCAAATGAAGTCGCTGAATGCTCTCTGAAGGGATGGAAGGAATGTCTTGGGGAGTGGGATCGGTAGTGTCTGGAGAAGATATAATATGCGTGGGAAAATATTCATTTTAATGGTTTCGATACGTCCTAGCCACGTTAGGTTCTTGGAACCCCATGAGGAGAGGTCTCGTATGATATTGTGCTTGATAGGGGTGTAATTGAGGTGGAATAGGTCGTCGTGTGAGGAGGTCAGATGGATTCCCAAGTACTTTAGAGAATGAGTGCACCAAGTGAAGGGGGAAACTGCTCGTGTGGCGTCCAGGGAAGGGCCTTTCATGTTGACATTTAAAATTTCTGATTTGGACATATTAATAACAAAATTAGAAAGGAGTTTAAAGTTTGCAAATTCGTCCAGAAGATGGGGTATCGAGTGGTCAGGGTTAGTGAGAGTAAGGAGCATGTCGTCGGCAAATAGTGACACAACGTATCTGTGGTTTTTAATATTGATACCTGTTATCTGAGGGTTCTGCCTGATCTTAATTGCTAAAGCTTCTATGACGCAGGCAAATAGAAGGGGGGATAAGGGGCAGCCTTGGCGTGTGCCGTTGTTAATAGGAAATGGAGGGGATAGAGTTCCATTGACTAACAATCTAGCTGTGGGGCAAGAGTATAATGAAAAGATCCTAGTAAGGGTCTTCGTGCCCAGACCCATGTGGGTCAATGTGGCCCGCATGAAGTCCCAGGCAACACGGTCAAAGGCCTTCTCTGCGTCGGTGGATAATACTACAGAGGGGATGTTTTTAGTTCTAGCGTAGTGGATCAAATTTAAGGCCCTGACCGTGTTGTCTTTAGCTTCCCTTCCAGGTACAAACCCGACCTGATCCAGGTGGATCAGGTCTGGGAGGACGTCATTCAATCTGAGTGCCAATATGCGAGCAAATATCTTTACATCGGTGTTTAGCAATGATATTGGCCGATAGCTACTGGGAAGGTCTTGGGGTTTGTTTGGTTTGGGGATTAAAATTATGTGGGCTTCCAGTGCGGAAGAGGGGAATGAATTACTTTCATCTATAGATTGAAAATATTTCAGCATGTGGGGAGTGAGAGTATCTTGGAAGGTTGAGTAATATTTGTTGCTAAAGCCATCTGGGCCTGGCGCTTTTCCGTTGGGCAGGTGCTTCAGGGCTAATTTAAGTTCAGACAGGGAGATGGGGTTTTCTAGTTTTTCTTTCTGCTGGTCGTTTAATTGTGGTATATGTAGTTTGTTGAGATATCCCTCTATTAATTGTGCCCTGGTGGAGATTTGGGATGGGTTACTGGGGTCGGTGGGTTGTATGTTATATAATTTCTGGAAGAAGTATTTGAAGGCTTTAGAGATGTTCTGAGTGGAGAATTATCCTTTAACTGCATGATGTATTTTTGGTGTGTTTTTTGCTTGAGGTATCTCGCTAATAATCTGCCTGATTTGTTTCTTCCTTCGTAGTTTTTTTGTTGGGTGAGGAAAGCTTGCCTTTTATGTGTCTTGTCGAGATGGGAAGCTAGAGTCTGTCTGAGAGCCGTTATTTCGTCTAACAGGTTTCTGTCGGAGGGGAATTTCTTGTGTCGGGATTCCAAGTGGAGTATTTGTGTTATCAGGGAGTTTGTGTATTCTCTCTTGGATTTATTCATGTGTGCCTTAAGGGCTATCAGATTCCCCCTTATGACGCTCTTATGCGCTTCCCAGAGAGTGTGGGCGTGGGTCTCAGGTAGGGAGTTATGTGTGAAGTACTCTGTGAGGGATTCTGTCAGTTTGGAGATCACTCCCGGATCTGTCAGTAAGTGTTCGTCGAGTCTCCAGAGGAAATCTTTTATGGGTTTAGAAGGCCATGTCATTGAGCAAACTATGGAGGCGTGGTCGGACCATGTGATTGGGGATATCGAGGCCGAATTGAAAAGAGATAAGCCCCCACATCCGCAAATACATAGTCAATTCTGGTGTAAACACCATGTGGGTATGAGAAGTAGGTGAAATCTTTAGTCTGCGGGTGTAAGGTCCGCCACACATCTTGGGCTACGATTTTCTCTAAATGTGATTTAATTTTGGAGATCCTCGATAATGGTGTGGAGGAGTGGAGTGTTGAGCAGTCTAACTTAGGGTTGAGAGCAGTGTTTAGGTCTCCACATATGAGTGTGCCCTTCTGGTGGTCTAAAACTAGGTTTTTGATTTTTTTCATGAAGGAATGTTGTGCGGTGTTGGGGGCATATACTGAGACCAGTGTAATAGGTCTCCCGTATAATAGGCCAGTTAGAAGAAGGTATCTGCCTTCTCTGTCTCTTATCGTTTGTATTGAGGTGAAGGGTATATTTTTCTTAAGTAAGATCCCCACCCCATTTTTCTTGTTACTACAATGTGATGCCCAGAAGCATCTGCCAAAGGTGCGTGTGAAGGTGGAGGGTTCTTTCCCTTTGCGAAAATGGGTTTCCTGTAGGAACACAAGGTCTGCTCCAAGTCTGTGGAAGTCTTTGGAGGCTGTCGACCTCTTGGAGGGTATGTTCAGGCCTTTTGCATTGATGGAGTATATAGTTATGTCATTGCTAGCATGGGGTCTAGTCTTTAGGTTAGCCATTATCTATGTTTTGGGGTGGAATTGTATAGTGTGTGACTAGTAGGGTTTCTATTTGTTGTATTATGGGTATGAGTATCTGTGCACGGGACGGACCGGGGGGGCCCAAGCATGGCCTAAACAACTGGCCATGCAGTTTTGAGGTAGCATTAAACATAACATACAATCTCTTAAAACGAAAAACATTTAACAAAAGAACAAGAGTTATTGAGAGAACCATCAATAACATGAGTTAAGGGATAGGGGGTGTCACATCCCAACTGGTACTGACTCATCGAAAAGAATTTTGAGTGATTGATTGGGGGCAAACTTTGGGAGAGGGTTTAGTTCAAAGGGTAGATGAGAGGAGTTCCTCTAGGGACTACGGGGTGGGTCGCCTACAGTTATAGCGGTCCGTGTATGAAGGTAGTAATATAATCTTGCCTTGGGTGGCAGGGTTCAAGAAAAGAGGGCGAACCGCTTAGACTCTCAGGTAATATTAGTGTGGATTTAAGTAAATCTGGTTACAGGCCCTGGGGGCAAGACTTAAAGGTGGAAGATGAATTTTCCTCTGGTTATAATAGTTGGAGGGGGGGGGGGGTATGGGTTCGTGTCAAATCTGGTTAGTGCTTATTTTTGGAAGGGTTGGGGTGGGGAGAGTTAGTAGCCTATATTTGTGGGGGATGGAAGGGAATGCAATTAAAACAAAATCTTATACAGTTACGGATCTACATTGTACAATAACCACCCTCCCGCAAGAATCTCTTACAGTACAGTAACCCCACATTTCAAAGCAAAAAAAGGAAATCATGCCAATTACAGATCACGTGTCGTGGGAAGATTTTGTAGGTAGTAGGCAGGTAGGTGGGGAGGAAAGGCGTGGGAGGGGAGGGAGGGGGATAGGAGATGGGGAGGGGGAGGAGTGAAGTCAAAACCTTTTTTTTTTTTTCCTTTTTTTTTAAAAGCAGTAAAAAAACATGGTAGTTACAAAGAAAGTGAGCAACATTTCAAGGCAGTCCAACATTAATCCCAGTTCCCATCTCCCCACTAGTGAGTTACATTGTGCCATATTATACTTATCGTGTCCTGAGAGAGATTCTGTGTCTTCTGTACTTGCATTTCTGCATAGCAGTCGGGCGCCCGTGGGCGCGGCTGGTGAAGGGGACCTGTGCGCTGATGGGCCTGGTGAGGATGTTCGTGGCCGGGCGAGTGAGCGCAGGCTGCCGTTGTTCAGTTAGGAGAGACGCCACGTGGGTAATGTGCGGGCGTGCGGCTGATCGCGGGGATCCGTTCGATTGTTCTGCCCCGGGTCTTTCTCCGTTACTCCGGGCACTTCGATGCGGCAGGTCAGCTCAGGCAGGTAGGTCGTGAGGTCCCCCGGTCAGAGATCACTAGGCGGGGAATCGCCGAAGCAGGCCTGTATTTGCGGAGGAGTCTCTCTGCTCTTTAAAGTACATCTGGAGTGCGGCAACAACTTGGACTATGTGCCCTTCGGTTAGAGGTGATATAGTCGTTATTTAGACCCTCATTTGCCCCTTAGATCACCATATTAGAGCCAGTGAGTGGGAATGTGTAACGGAGCTGTGTCAAAGTGCGGCCATGTTCCTGCACGGCTGCGCTCCGCCCCCGAAGTTTCCAGAATTTTATTCTGTACCCCTACATTTAAATATACCCATAAGATTTGTGGTAGCAACTACATTTTAAATTTGTCAAATCCTGATACCAGTGTCAATGACAAAACAAATCTAATTAGGGACAAATATGAAGCAGTGTTAGCCTGGAGCAGTATGCATTTCCAACTTTGAGAGCTCAAAAAGGTATATTGCAAAGTTGTCTCATTAAAGTGACATTAATCCCAATTTTTTCATTATTCAGATAGAGAATACAGTTTTAAAAAAGTTTCCAATTTACTTCTATTATCAAATTTACTTTGTTCCCATGTTATTCTTTGTTGAAGAGATACTTAGGTAGGTAGCTTGCACATGCCTGAAGCACTACACAACAGGAAATAGTGCTGCCATCTAGTTCTCCTGCTAATGTATAACATTGTTGCACAATTGCTGCCATATAGTGCTGTAGACACGTGCACACTTGTGAGCTTACATCCCTGCTTTTCAACAAAGGATAACAAGGAAACAAAGAAAATTTGATTACAGAAGTAAATTGGAAAGTTGTTGTTTAAAATAGTATGTTCTATCTGAATCATGAAAGAAACAAAATTGGGTTTTATGTCCCTTTAAGTGTAACTTAACATTTTGTATCAACATCTCAATGTGTTTACTGTCCACATTTTATCATATGATATTTATAAGTATGGACTAAAGATTACAGTTAAATAAGGGACATACCTTATTTATTAGAACATTTCATTTTTACATTTGTGAGCTTAGCCGTTTTTTTTTTTAACCCTCTCAAAAGGGATGCTCGGATGTTGAAAGCCTTTCAGCTACTAAGCAGGTCACAGCCATTGAATGGCAGGGTCATATGGCTGCCGCTTTCGATTTGGCTTTACAGGGGTTAAACACATTATTTATAAACACATTGTTATTTAAGCTTACCAAATTAGAGCATGCAATTTTTGCAGTAGACTGTCCCTTAAAGTCACCTGGTGTCCTCCTATTGGCTATTTTATAACAGGAGCCCAGTCATTACTCCCAATAAGACTAACTATACTTAGATGTAGTTGAACCTTACTGTGTTTGCTGCTGTACCACTTGAACAGTCAAATAATTATTTTCCAAGTTATTTTGCCTGTGGACTTCCTTTTCATCTTAATCACATAATTGGCTTCCAAATTCTTAAGGGATTTTTACTTAAAAGAAACATTAATGCATAATAAATATGCCTGCTGGGAATTAAGTGACTATATTCTGAGTTAACCTCTACGTTTGCATTGTGCATATGTAGTGTTTTGTCTACTTCACCTCAAAAATAACTTTTATTCTCACACACCTTATCCATTTGTGCCATTAACAATTGGAATTCAGGAACAGCAAGGAGGCGACACATTGTGTGAACAGTAAACAAATCGAGGTACAATATAAGCAAGCTGTATACTCACAAGAGTACAAGCACACACGTGCTGGTAGTCGCAGGCTGAACAGTTGGCAGCGGTCCAGCACGCTGTCGCTTAGGTTATAGCAAGTCTCCCAAAAGCCCAGCAATCGTTCCTCCAGCTTCCATCAAACAGCAAAGCTCTTGATTATTTTGCACCTCGAGTTGTTAACTGTTTACTTTGTGGCCCTTTCGTTTGTGGAGTTTAGCTCCTTTGAATAAAGGAGAAGAGCTGTCTAATGGATTTGCGGATATCACCATTTCGCTTACAGACTGGTTATTGCACGATTGTGGACATTTTAGTGCCTCTCTCTGACTCGCCATATTGGAGTAGGGTGTTGCTTTAACAATTCGTATTAGCTACACTTTTTCGGGTTTTTAAGTACAAATATGCCTCCTGATAGTTCTGTGGTAGTTCATTATAGATTTATTATATTTTGTAGGTTTTTATTTTTTTATTTCTCCTCCCCCAGATGAATGATAGGAAGAGAGAATGAGGTACTTTTAAAACGTCTCTCTTTATTCTCCCTCTCATTGGGTCTTACTACAAACAAAGGAGGAGTCTACTACAGCATTAAATGTACATCACCCATAGAGATGCTGGGGTCTACAAAATTATTTACAAAACTGGATAACCAGAAGATTTGCTTACTTTCTATAAGTTTAGCCAAAGGTTTATTTATGGTTCAGTGAAACTTTTATTAGTTGTAAAGTGTATGATACGGAACTGCTGACCATTTTGTTGAGTAAAAACGCTACCACTAGCCGTTTGCACTGGAGAGTGAAATAGAGATAAGAGGGGCCACATCTTTCTTCATGCAGAAGGAAACTCAACTACATAAGAGATGACCCAATACTTTTAGTATTCGAGAACTTAAATGAAATCAACATAAAAACTCCTAATTTAACTTAAAGGGACATAAATCACATTTTCCCCCTTTGTGACTAAGGTAGAGCATACAATTTTAAATATGTTTCCAATTTACTTCTATTTTCACATTTTCTTCATTCTCTTGGTATCCTTTGTTGAAGGAGCAGCAATGCACTACTGGGAGCTAGCTGAAAACATCTGGTGAGACAGTTACAGGAGGCATATATGTGCAGCTAACTTCCAGTAGTGCATTTTTGCTCCTGAGCCAACCTAAGTGTGCGCTTCAACAAAGGATGCCAAAAGAACAAAGCAAAAGTAAAATGGAAAGCCATTTAAAATTGCATGCTCTATCTGAATCATGAAAATTGACTTTACTGTCCTCTTAATAGCCTGGTAGGATAGATGTGAAACCCAAGAAGTATACCATTTTACTTCTTTTATCAAATTTGTTTCGTTCCCATGATATTCTGTGTTTAAGAGATACCTAAGTATGCATCTGGAGCCCTACATGGCAGGAAATAGTGCGGCCATCTAGTACTCTTGCAAATGGATTAGATTCTTGCCAAACTGCTGCCATATAGTGCTCCAGAAATGGTCCGGCTCCTAAGTTAACATCCCTGCTTTGCAACAAAAGATACAAAGAGAATGATGAATAATAGTAAATTAGCAAGTTATTTAAAATTGCATGCTCTATCTGAATCATGAAAGTAATAGCTTGGGTTTCATGTCCCTTTGAGATGAATATTTAGCTTCTTTTGAAATGACGACGTTACATCCTGCGCTTTCCACTGCCCTACCATGAATTACTACAGAACCCATTCTGCCTTGGTGTGGTGAGCGCTCCTGCAGCAATGTATGGGAAGGTAGTAGCAATGTTGCCTCCTGGAGTTTTCCAAATGTGAAAATGAGTGGAATTCTGTGTATGTGTATATGTTTTTGTATGTCTTAAAATCTTGTATGTGTATATGTGTGTATATATATATATATATATATATATATTTATGTGTGTGTATATATGTATGTTTGTATGTATGTGTGTATATATATATATGTATGTGTGTGTGTGTATATATGTATATATATATATATATATATATATATATATATATATATATATATATATATATATATATATATATATATATATATATATATATATATATATATATATATATATATATATATATAGAGAGAGAGAGAGAGAATGAATAAAATATATTATTCTGTTCAGTTGACCTGGGGGCTTTTTATTTGCCTGTAATTATGCAGAAACCACTGATCCTATAACCAGCCCTCCTCTGGCTATACCCATGTGCCAGTGTCACTACTGTGTCATTATATGGTGCTGGGTGTTATTATACTGATGCCGATACCACTGACACTGATCCTATAACCAGCCCTCTTTGCGGGTCCAAAATGACGAAACCGGCTTCCTCCAATCACGGCGTTGCATTAGGCCAAGATTCCCCTGGGGGGGAAGCCGTGATTGAAGAAAGCCGGATTTGTCATTTCTGACGTCGCAGAGGCTCCGACAGCCGGAGGAATTGCTGGAGCTGCTGCAAGGATTAAAAGGAAAATTTTTGAAGAAAACTAGTGAAATGTCAATTTTGATGAATTTAAGTGCCCTTGTTATTAATAGGTTTATAAAAAACCGGGCACTAATTCATCAAAATTGACATTCACTTTAAATAAGCACCGTGTAACGTCTTGGCTGCTAAAAAGGCTATATTGCAGTTTGTCAATGGTAGCCAGAGGGTTAAATATTCCACATTGTATTTTTAGTGTATTAAAATGCTATTCGTTGCATTTATCCTTTAAAACTCAGGTACTTAACATCTGGATAACGTTATGCATCCCAGCATGCAGCCTTTGGAAAAAAGAAACAAAAAAAGCTAAGAGCTATCTGTTCTATACTGCAGACTAAACAGAATATGCCTGCTGCCCTGCTAAGAACTCCTATTTGTGAAGCATAACGCAGCTGCAAGGGGAGAGAGACTTGTAAGAAAAGATATTTTATGATTTCTCTAGAGGCCTAAGCAGATAAATCTAATACAGGTCATTGCTATGTTAAGTAACCAGATTGCATTATACTTCAGAAATGCAAGGTCACTGGGGTTTGAGAAGACAAATTATAGCACCATATAGAGTTGGGTGTGTCCTCTTAGAGAGGCTGCAAGTTCACTGGAGTATGAATTAAATTAATTTAACTATAGGGTAGCTTCAGGAAATGTTTTCTTTTTTTATTGCTCAAACCATAAAACAGGACTGGTGGTAATTTCCAGACCCTTAAAGGGACAGTATACTCCCATTTCCATTTAACTGCATGTAATAGACACTACTATAAAGAATAAGATGCACAGATACTGATATAAAAACCCAGTATAAAACTGTTTAAAAACTTACTTATAAGCTCTGTTTAGCTCTGTTGAAAAGGTAGCTGGAAATCTGCAAGTGGCAAATAAGACACTCCCCCTCCCCCTCCCCCTGCATATCAAAAGACCCTTTACACAAACAGGAGCAAGCTGGAGAAGGTAGCTGACGGTATTCACATAAAACTTTGGGGCTTGGTTAGGAGTCTGAAAATCAGAGCAACATTATTTAAAAATAAGCAAAACTAAACATATATTTTTAAAAAAAATAAAAAAATTTCATGGGCTATATAAATAAATCATCTACAAAACATTTATGCAAAAAAAGAGTGAAAAATGTGCCTTTAAAGGAATGGTAAACACTTTGAGATTGTAATATCAAATATTTAATTTTCTTAGTAAAACAACTTTGGAAATATACTTTCATTATGTATTTTTTCCCATTTCCCTGTAATTTAAAGGGACACTGAAGCCAATTTTTTTCTTTTGTGATTCAGATAGAGCATGCAATTTTAAGCAACTTTAAATTTTACTTCTATTATCAAATTTTCTTCATTCTCTTGGAAACTTTATTTGAAAAGCAAGAATGTAAGTTTAGAAGCCGACCCATTTTTGGTGAACAAACTGGGTTGTTATACCAACTGCAGAGTTTAAAATGAATGGGCAATTGCTCCTTTATGTAAATGTTTGCATGTGAAATAGTTGTTTCTGCTAATGGAAACCTCAACCCCAATGAAATAAGCTGAGCTTGCATTGAGAGTAGACCTCATTAGCTTATCGGTATAAATATTTACACAGACTCACTCCAAAATTTGTATTGTTTTCACACCCGTGGAGTTGTGGCTGATGCTGCACGAATTGGCTAAAATGTAAATCAATAGATAAATAAATAGCCATGTGTTCAGGGGGCTCTCAAAAGAGCCTTAGATACGAGGTAATCACAGAGGTAAAAAGAAACCATGTGGGCTGTGCAAAACTGGGGAATGGGTAATAAAGGGATTATCTATCTTTTTAAACAACACTGTCCCTTTAAACTGCACCATGCTTAAAGGGACATTACACACTCTCTTTTTTTTTCTTTGCATAAATGTTTTGTAGATGATCTATTTATATAGCCCATAAAGTTTTTTTGTTTTTTTTTAAATGTATAGTTTTGCTTATTTTTAAATAACATTGCTCTGATTTTCAGACTCCTAACCAAGCCCCAAAGTTTTTTGAGAATACCGTCAGCTACCTTCTCCAGCTTGCTCCTGTTTGTGTAAAGGGTCTTTTCATATGCAAAAGAAGGGGGGGGGGGGAGTATCTTATTTCCCACTTGCAGTGGGCTTTCTAGCTAGCTTTTCAACAAAGCTAAACTGAGAGCTTCTAAGTAAGATTTTAAACAGTTTTATACTGGATTTTTATATCGGTATCTGTGCATCTTATTCTTTATAGTAGTGTCTATTACATGCAGTTATATGACAATGAGTGTATACTGTCCCTTTAATTGTGTTTACTGTCTCTTTAATTTACTGACATTTTCTGTATAGATGGGGATGCAATGGGCAAAATCTGTTTCAAATGACAAAATAAAGAGGTTTGTAAACCATTTAACACATTTCAGTACATTAAATAGATAATTGGGAACACATTAAAAAGAGAAAAAATATTTTGCACTGTCGCTTTAAACAAGTGTTCTGCACATTGTTTATCTCTATAAAGTAACGTCAGAAGCCATGTTGTAACCGAAGCATAACTTTAAAAGCCTGTTATCTTATTGTATATTATCTCATCTGCTGAGACCAGTTAAGAACAGTTATAAATGTTCTACAAGAGTAAACAGCCTCATAAGGTTTAATGTTTTTAACATTTTTCAACACTAGATGTTAAAGGGACATGAAACCCAAAATATTTCTTTCAGAATTCAAACGGGGCATACAAATCTAAAGAACTTTACAGTTTACTTCTATGATCTAATTTGCCTTGTTCTGTTAGTATCCTGTGGAATAGCATACCTAGGTAGGCTCAGGAGAAGCAAAGCACTACTGCGAGCTAGCTGCTGATTGGTCGCTGCTGCACATATATTTATCTTGTGATTAGCTCACATGGTGTGCTTAGCTAGCTCCCAGTAAAGCATTGTTGCTCCTTCAGCAAAGGATACCAAGAGAATTAAGGAAATTAGATAATCGAAGTAAATTCTAAAGTTATTTAAAATTGTATTTTATTTTTATTCAAGGCACTATATAAAACCCCTTTGCAATATCTAAGAATTTCACATGAACAGATTCACCTTTATTTTCCTAAAACTATATAGATTATCCTGAACTGTTTCTCATAAAACTGGATTACATTATTCTATCCTAGTAGCTTCCCTACCACTGATGTCAGACTTGCTGGTCTATAGCTTCCCAGATGAGCTCTAGTTCACTTTTTAAACTGTGGTATGTCAGTTTTATGATACCATGCTTGAGGATGATTGAAGTCCCCTTAAAATCCTTCGATGAATTCCTTCAGGGCTTGACGTTTTACTTACCTTGATATCCTGATATCTAGAGTCAGCCACTTTATTATTAAGCATGGAAGTTATGTTTTGCTGTAATTTTTCTCTCTAAGATATATATCTCTTGTGTAGAATTCAGCACCACTTCTACAATAAAGATTGTGATTTGTATGCACATGCAAAGTGTTACTACCCATCTCTAATTGTTTTAGGTGGTGAGAGGCATTTTTGTAGGCATATTGATATATAATTCTTGTGAAAATCCTCTTTACATTCACTAGTGATGTTTGCTGTTAAAGGGCCATTATAGTAAAAAATAAAAAAAATAAAAAACATGCTTAATCCAGTTGCACGATTTCCGCTTGGGTCCAGCAGTGCTCTGATTCCTGAGCATTATTTCTACTGTGTGTTTAACCCATTTTGTGGGGGTTAAACACACAGCAGTCTAAAGTTATTTTGTGTTGCGAGATTTGTGAATATGATTTTAGAAGTTAATTCAAGTAGAAACCCTTTTATCCATACTGCTTGGATAAGAATATCATCTAGGCAATATTTACAAGTCATAATACAGCTTATACATGAAGCCTAAAGGTAATTTATATCCTTTTAATACTATTATATACATAGTACCAAAAGAAAGATAGTACAGCACTATTATCAGAAAGGTAACAGTTGTTTTATTGGGGGGGGCAGCTACACTACAGAAAAATATTACGTTTTATTTTAGTACTGGCAGACTTTCTGCCAGTACTTAAGATGACGGGGACAATTGTGGGATGGGGGAGGGAAGAGAGCTGTTTGGGAGGGATCAGGTGGGATGTTTCAGGTGGGAGGCTGATCTCTACAATAAAGCTAAAATTTACTCTGCACGCTCCCCACAAGCTACCTAATTAACTCCTTCACTGCTGGGCATATTACAAGTGTGTTGCGCAGCGGCATTTAGCGGCCTTCGAATTAGCAAAAAGCAATGCCAAAGCCATATAAATCTGCTATTTCTGAACAAAGGGGATTCCAGAGAAGCATTTACAACCATTTGTGCCATAATTGCACAAGCGGTTTGAAAATAATTTAAATGAGAAACCTAAAGTTTGTGAAAATAGGAACGATTTTTTTAATTTGATCGCATTTGGTGGGGAAATGGTGGCAATATACCAAATTGGGCCTAGATCAATACTTTGGGTTGTCTTCTAAAAAAAAAAAAAATATATATATATATATATATATAATAAATATATATATATATATATATATATATATATATATATATGTGTGTGTGTGTGTGAAGGGATATTCAGGGATTCCTGACAGATAACAGTGTTACAATGTAACTATCGCTAATTTTGAAACAAAAAATGGTTTGGAAATAGCAAAGTGCTACTTGTACTTATTGCCCTATAACTTGCATAAAAAGCAAAGAACATGTAAACATTGGGTATTTCTAAACTCAGGACAAAATTTAGAAACTATTTAGTATGGTTGTTATTTGGTGGTTGTAGATGTTTAACAGATTTTGGGGGTCAGAGTTAGAAAAAGTGTGTTTTTCCATTTCTTCATCATATTTTATAATTTTTTTATAGTAAATTATAAGATATGATGGTATCTTTAGAAAGTCCATTTAATGGCGAGAAAAACGGTATATAATATGTATGGGTAGAGTACAGCTAAAGGCAAACACTGCAGAAATGTAAAACTAGCCCTGGTCCCAAACGGTCAGAATATGGAAAAGTGCTGTGGTCCTTACTTAAAGGGACATTTAACCCAAAAAATTATTTTGTGATTCAGATGGAGAATACAATTTTAAACAACTTTCTAATTTACTTCTATTATCTAATTTGCTTCCTTCTCTTTATATTCTTTCCTGAATAGCATATCTAGATAGGCTCAGTAGCTTCTGATTGGTAGCTGCACAAAGATGCTTCATGTGATTGGCTCACCCATGTGCATTGCTATTTCTTTAACAAAAGATATCTAAATAATGAAGCAATTTAAATAATACAAGTAAATTGGAATGTTGTTTAAAATTGTATTTTCTATCTGAATCATGAAAGAAAATGTTTGGGTTTAATGTCCCTTTAAGGGGTTAAAGGGACACTGAACCCAAATGTTTTCTTTTGTTATTCAGATAGAACATGCAATTTTAAGCAACTTTCTAATTTACTCCTGTTATCAATTTTTCTTCGTTCTCTTGCTATCTTTATTTGAAAAATAAGGCAACCCAGGTTGTTCACCAAAAATAAGCCGGCTTCTAAACTTTCTTGCTTTTCAAATAAAGATACCAAGAGAATGAAGAAAATTTGATAATAGGAGTAAATTAGAAAGTTGCTTAAAATTGCATGCTCTATCGGAATCGTGAAAGAAAAACATTGGGTTCATTGTCCCTTTAAAAGAGGGTGACAATATTATACATTAGCAAGAACACTAGATGGCAGTGCTATTTACTGTCATGTAGTGCTCAGGCATGTGCACGGTACCTATCTAGATATCTCTTCAACAAATAACATGAGAACAATGCAAATTGGATGATAGAAGTAAATTGGAAACTTTTAAAAAAAATTGTATTCTCTATCTGAATTATAAAGAAAAAAAATGGGGTTTTATGTCCTTTTAAATATACAAACACTGGAAAAGCCCAGCTAAGTTTATAGAAATTCATTACACATTTGCATAAATAAATACATTTAGCCAATAGTAACATTTGAGACTCATGAGCATCCCACTATTTTTTCCACACGTGGGCTTTCTCTTTTTTGCTCTCTTGTTCGCTCATTTATTTGCTTGTTCCTTCTTGTCTCCTCTCTTTGTCTCCATTCTTTCCACTTTATTTTTCTTTCTTATTACATCTGTCCCTCTCTGTCTGTCAATCCTCTTTATTCACATTTTATCCTCTCTCTCTTCATCTTCATGTTTTTACAGAGAATGCAGAATACCTTAACATGTATGTGTAATATATTGCATACTTGAAATTCATATTGCGTTCACACTTGGAAAGCAAGCTGCTAATTGGTTGATGGTGCTTGTTAAAATGCAGATTCAGTACAATAAGACTCCATATAGCTTGACACTTTTGTATATTGAAAAATATAAGTGGTGTCATAAAGTTACATTTCAAAATCAACGGCATTGAGATCATTCTGTTTGACCTCATTCTATCAGAATTTTATATTTAATCCTTAGTGATGACACAGCACAATTTGCAGTCCACATTCCCACACATTACATAATTATTTTATTCATGTTTAAAATGAATATTATGCTTTACTCTTTGGTCCCAATTTATCAGTACACTGTCTAACAATGTTCCCAGCAAGGCAACCTGCCCTTCCATCTTTGTAGCGAGTGGGCAGCGAATGCTGCCAGTCTACTTCCTACATTTATTATTGCACAAGAAAGTTCTTGTGCAGATATGCCCCCCTGCTCTCATTGGTATTGTCAATGACTGCGTTCAGGGTGATTTATCTCTGCCAACGTTGCTTATTAACTTGTGGTAAGCATGCTCGCTAGAGCAAGCTTGCATTAAAAGGGCTCCAAAACAGCCTCGGTTTAATAAATGGAGTTAACTTTATTTAAATTCCAATAGAAATCATAGCACTTGCACTATTTGAGGGCTTGACAAATTTGTTTAGAAAGTAGACGGAAATTTACAGTTTTTATTATGTGTGAGGTCAGAAAATATATATATAATGCATTGTTCAAGCAAAATCTTACTGGTTACAAGAGGAGAAAGTGAGTAAAATTAAAGCTACTCTGGCAAAGATCAGGCCATGAGGTATATCTGTGACCTCTTTATATGAACTGCATCCTTATCAAAGCCATTTTAGCAGAGCTGGAGACTTGCCACATATCCATTGTGATTCAGATACTTCAGACTTGTTGGTGTTAGACCAGTTTTCTCAAATTCTAGTGCCAAACGTATATCTATATCCTGGATACAGGTCTGGCTACCGTATTTCCTCAGTTGATTGTTGGTAAACTTCAAGGTGCTTCAAGGGAAGGAATTTGAGCAACCTGATCAGACTGTTCTCTCTACAGATGCCATTTTTTTTAGTAGGTTGTTGATTTGGATTAACACTAAAGGGAGGTAGTCTGCTCAGGAATCCACCATTCACTTAAATGTTTTTAGCTATGAGCTGTGTTTCAGTATTTAAAGACCTAGCAAACAAATCTGCATTTATCTCATGTTTTCATCCTATCAGGTATATGAAGGCAGTTGCATATATCAACAACTGGGAATGATCAGGGTTGTGATGTGAGAAACTACAGATATTCTCAGATGGGCAGACATTTGTTTGCAATTAATGAAATTTGTATTCCACAACTTAAACACCGTCTTCAGAAGATTCATCCTAGGCAGTGGTCTCTTTTTGGAATATGGGGAAGCTGCAAAGTTTCCAAGCAAAGTATAGGCAGCAGTGGTGCTTATGTATTTGCTGTGTATATAATAATAATTCATTGAGTGTCCAGACTTGTTTATATGCCTTTAGTCTAATTCTATTCCTTCATAAGTAATGCAAAAGTAACACAGGATTTGTCTGGCTTTTTCTTTCTCGCCCATGAGAACGTGTTTTTATTTTAAGAAGCTGTTCATTAAAAGGACAATAAAGTCTTAATTAGACATTCATGATTTAGAAAAAGCATACCATTTTAAACAACTTTCCAATTTACTTCTATTGTTTAATTTGCTTCCTTCTCTTGTTATCCTTTGCTGAAAGGTTTATCTAGGTAAGCTCAGGAGCAGCAAAGAACCTAGGTTCTAGCCGCTGATTGGTGGCTGCATATATATATATACAGATTGTCATTGGCTCACCCATGTATTCAGTTAGAAACTACCAGTAGTGCATTGCTGCTCCTTCAACAAATGATTCCAAAAGAATGAAGAAATTTGATATTAGACGTAAACTGGAAAGTTGTTTAAAATGGTATGTTCTACCTAAATCATGAAAGACATTTTTAGGGTTTCATGTCCCTAATATGCGACAGTTGCTACAATGTGTGCCTTGAATGTGCTTTTGCACACTTGAGAATAGGAGGAATACTTTAAACCTATTGGTAAACTACAGAACAGCAGTGGCTTATGAAGAAATGTCAATGTTGTATTCGCTAAATGATGCTAATATATCAAATTTACTGAGATTTAAAACAACACTTATAATATCAATAAGACTTTTTTTTTATAATAAAAGGGATAGGAAAGTCAAAATTAAACTCGCATGATTCAGATGTCATTTTAAGAAATGTTTGTTCCCATCTATTTTCAAATGTGCTTTGTTCTCTTAGTATCCCTTCTTAAAAATGAATATGCACATATCATACACTAGTGGGAGCTGCTGCTGATTGGTGCCTGCACACATTTGTCTCTTGTGATTGGCTAACTAGATGTATTCAGCTTCCTGTCAGTAGTGCAATGTTGTCCCTTCAGCAATGGATACCAAGAGAATGAAGAAAATTTGATAATAGAAGTAAATTGGAAAGTTGTTTAAGATTGTATCCTCTATCTGAATCATAAAAGAAAATTTGGGGGTTTACTATCCCTTTAAGTATAGTAAATCATCTGGGTGTTGAAGAGAATTGGAACATATTTGATGTAATTTCTCATGTTAAACTATTTTCTTTGGATACAGGCGCAGTTCTTACTGCATTGCTAAGGAATCCTTCCCTATCTCTTGTAATTATGCAGCTGTTGCAGGAGTGGGAAGATGTAATGTGTTTTTCTTTCTCAACATGTAGCGTAAAATGTAAATTGTACTCAGGATTTGTGAATGGTTTAGCATTTGTCAACTCCTTCACATAGTGATTTATGGGGTTTTTTTGTGCTACAGTAGACACAAAACACCCTGTAATAACTGAACTCGCTAGTGAACTTGCTGATATCCAGATGGAGTACGTTCTACTAATCCCTGCTAATTTATTTTGTGACCATGAGCAACCAGAAGATATGTTTACATAATTATACTGTTATCCGGTGCAATAAACTAAAATATATAGAAACACATAAATATGATTTTCAGCAGATATTAAGCTTTGTCAGTAAAGCATTTGGCTTTTTTCATGGTAAAGTATGGCTAGTTAGAGGAAATGTTTATGTCTTATGTTTTTGTTGACCTAACTGTTTGCGTAGTATGGTCTATATCACTATGCTAAGAAGTGACTGCTCTGTAAGTAGACATACTGGAGTTTGGCCGTGATACCATAATCAATGTTGAAATTATGTGAGAAGTTTGGCATCTGCTGCATATTTGATCATAGAGGCATTCAGATATTTTTTTTTTCTCTTCTATATGTGAGCAACATTGCAAAAGATCTAAATAAAATGTTTAAAATATTTAAAACCGTCATTTTGGTAACAAAATGTATTTAAATTTGCTATTTTAGAGCAGTCCAGTGATATACCTTTTGGGTATCTTTATCTTGTCTTGCTGTGACCACTCAGATCTCAGTTGTAAAAGCTTCTTCAGCTACAGCTACTGTATGTGTGTATATATATATATGTGTGTGTGTATGTATATATATATATATATATATATATATATATATATATATATATATATATATATATATATAATTTCAAATACCCCGCACTCCACCGCCCAATTCAAGTCAGTTTTTCTGTGAGCTACGGGTTTGAATTGTTGTCCAATTAGCGCTGTACCCTTAAGGCACTTTTGTTGTAGCTAGAGCGCTGATTGGACAACAATTCAAACCTTTAGCTAACAGAGAAATTGACTTTTGAAGTGGTCTGCGGAGTGCAGGGTTTTTGAATTTCACAATATTAAAAAGTAAGTTAATCACCTTATTTAAGGATTTAACTACTACTAGAGCATTACCAGAACGGATGCTTGAAGCTCACATTTTGGTTCTACCTAAACCAGGAAAATCCCCAGACATCCCAAGTAACTTCCGACCAATCTCACTTCTGAACACTGATGTTAAAATCCTAGCCAAAGCTCTAGCCACTAGACTTAAAGGGACATTATACACTCATTTTTTCTTTGCATAAATGTTTTGTAGATAATCTATTTATATAGCCCATAAAGTTTTTTTTTTAAATTAATGTATAGTTTTGCTTATTTTTAAATAACATTGCTCTGATTTTCAGACTCCTAACCAAGCCCCAAAGTTTTATGTGAATACGCTCGACTACCTACTCCAGCTTGCTCCTGTTTGTGTAAAGGGTCTTTTCATATGCAAAAGAAGGGGGAGGGGGGAGTGTCTTATTTGCCACTTGCAGTGGGCTTTCCAGCTACCTTTTCAACAGAGCCAAAGTGACAGCTTCTAAGTAAGTTTTTAAACAGTTTTATACTGGATTTTTATATCAGTATCTGTGCATATTATTCTTTATAGTAGTGTCTATTACATGCAGTTATATGAAAATGAGTGTATACTGTCCCTTTAATAGAATTTTCCCAAAGTTAATATTAACAGACCAGGTGGGATTTGTCCCAGACATAGAAGTGAAAGATAACACCCTCAGAATACAACACATCATAGAATATGCAAAGCATCGCTCCCTGCCTTTAACTTTAGTCTCTACAGATGCTGAAAAGGCATTTGATAAAGTGGATTGGCTTTTGCTCAGAGAAACCATGTTGAGAATGAACTTTGGAGACTCCTCCATATGGTTTTCTCTCTATACTCTGGCCTTAATGCAAGGGTAAGAGTAAATGGAACCCTTTCAGATCCATTACATATATCAAATGTAACACTGCAGGACTGCCTATTGTACCCTCTGCTATTTAACCTTTCATTCAAAGCATTGGGGTAAAAAATCAGATCCAACAAAAACATCATAGGACTTCAAACTGGCAAAACTGAACATAAACCTATAATGTATGCAGATGACATCCTTTTCACACTATCTAAAATAGACACCTCTGTACCAGAATTACTGACGGAATTACATAATTATGATCAGGTCTCCAACTTTCATCTCAACCTGTCTAAATCCGAACTGCTCAACATATCAGCACCAACACATCTCATACAACAGCTTGCCTCTAAATATCAACTTACATTAGCCCCAGACAAATTTAAAATACCTTGGGATATAACTAGCAGCCGATTATGACGCCATATTCAACTATAATTATGCACAGCTTAAAAACGAAATAGCTAAAGACTTAAACTCATGGAATTGCAAGCCCCTCTCCTGGTTGGCTAGAATAGGAATTAGAAAAATAAACATACTTCCCAGGATATTATCCGATCCCCCTACCCACAAACTTTATACCACAATTACAAATCCTCATAGACAACTTTATGTGGGGCGGGAGAAGACGTAGTATACAAAGACAGATGATGTACCTTCCCAGAGGAAGGGGAGGAATGGGAATACCAAGCCATGCCCTTTATAGAAGATCTATATTATTACAACAAATCTTAGACTGGAGTCACAATTCAGAAACACAAAGCCTGGGTACAATTAGACAACCACATACTCGAAAGGGGTAATGTTGCAACATTAGCTTGGACATAACCTAGGAAGCGACCAGACACACTATCACACTACTCAACAATATCGGAAACATTCAGAGATTGGGACAAAATAATAGCGACTAACCCACACATCTCTTCCATATAAAGCCCATTCCTTCCCATCAGAGAAAACAGAGACTTACCTTTAGGAAATACACCCACCCACCAGAGACCCACTTACAAATGAAGAGAAGGTGCACTATACTTTGCGATTGAGCAGGGAACCATAATTCCCCTGGAAAAACTGCAACAATGGAATAAATCAACATTTCCCACATGGCTCGCCCACTCTCAAATCATACACTACATCTCAACACATAGACATAAATCCAAAAATGCACAGAGACCTCACCCCTTTTGAGCACCTGTGCACCCAACCAACCCCCCTAGACACACGGTTTTACTTCTTTACAAAATACTCATATTACCCGATAATTAGATACTGCCCACTTACACTAGAGTGCGGTACACAGAAATGAACACAGAGCAAGACTCAAAAATATGGTGCAAATCATTCCAAGCAGCCATAAACGCATCTTCATCCGCCACCTTACAAGAGATGCATTTTAAGCTCCTTAGCAGATGGTACTTAACCCCCTCTAGATTACATAAATCAAACTCTCAAATCAGCGACAAATGCTGGAGAGGCTGCAGACAAAAAGGCACCATGTACCACATTTGGTGGTCATGCCCTCATATCACAGAATTCTGGAACACCGTCTTTAAATCCATATCAGCGGTATTGGGCACTGACATCTTACCCAATATGCAACTACTACTATTTTTAAATCTACCCAAATTACAAAAAATAACAACATCCCTTCTCCTTATAATGATCAATAGTGCTAGGAAACTAATACCCTAAAAGTGAAAAACAAGTAACATTCCATCACTCAATTACAAACCTCAGACTTGTTACAACTGGAACACTTATACAATTTAAAAACATATAAATTAGATTATCACCAGGAAATGCTGGACCTGTGGAGCAGCTTACAACTCTACTAAGACCTAAACATAAAAATGATTTTTGTAGCACCCCTCCCTTCTTCTTCCCTCCCATTACCCTCTATACTCTGCATCCTCCCATAACCCAATCCCCATGATGAACACACACAATATACAATGCAAATTCCATTCCCAACTAAAATCCCCAATACAGGGATCATCTTCCTCTCCTTCACTGACATAGGCAAATGAACAAACTGTCACCATTCCCTTCCTTCCTTATCTTGACTTGTCTGTACAATTAGCACGATAGAAAATCCTTGTACCTCTTATCAAAGGACTATTGCATCACTAGATCGCAAGTATTGCATTAACAATGGATTACATTCAATGGATACCCAACCTGCTTATGGACACAAACCAAGGATAGACAAATTAACTAAGATGTTTTTCATGGAAGATTACTTATTAGTGTAACCTTTGTTGCAACTTTTGTCATCCAGACCTTTGTATATTGTGAAATTTTCAATAAAAATGTTAAAACCTAAAACAAAAAAAAACACAACAAAAAAGTAAGTTAAAATTCAACTCTATCTAAAATATCAATAGCATTCCGGATCTGTTTTTGTAAAGGGGAGAATAACTATATGTTTTATCTCAGCTAAGAAAGTCACCAAGTAAGCTACTGTGCTGCACCTGATGAGGGTATTGGCAGTGAGTCAATAAGGCCTAATATATATGCTGCAGTGACTGGCCATATCCTCCATTGGGGTGGCACAGGAGCACACTGGATGCTCAACTTTGATACATTTCAGGACACACAGAGATTTTATTCTACATTTATATTTACACTAACACCCTTATATGTGTTTGTTATGTTGTTTTCTAAGACTCTTGTCTTATAATATTTTAAAAACACGTACGAAAAGTACATTTGTCCGAAAATAAGGTACTTAATGAAACAAGAGCAAGAACTGTTTTAGTCTTTCTAGTGTGGGAACATAGGCAGGTCCCATCATGCAGCAGTATGCAAGTGTCTGTAACTTATGGCAATAGGTAAAAGGGGACACAAGTATGTAGACAACTGGCCATCACACTTATATGAGCTTGTTGGGCATCCCATTCCAAAACCATGGACATTAATATGGAATTGCACCCCCCTCCCCTTTTGCCGTTTTAACAGCCAAATTTTGTTCCCATTCAACCATAAGAGCATTTGTGAGTTCAGGCACTGATGTTTGAGAAGGTTTAGTTTGTACTCTGCATTCCAGTTCATCCCAAAGTGTTCAATGAAGTTGAGTACAGGGCTCTGTGCAGGCCGCTCGAGTTCCTCCACACCAGACTAGTCAAACCATGTATTCATGGATCTCATTTTCTGCACAGGGGCACTGTAATGCTGGAACAGTAATGGGCCTTCCCCAAACATCACAAAGTTGGAAGCATCCAATTATCTAAAATGTGTTTGCATTAACATAAACCTTCAATGGAACTAAGAGGCCTAAAACAAACCCTCAAAAACAACCCCTGACCATTATCCCCCCCCTCACCAAACTTTACAGTATGGACTATGCATTCTGGGTGGGTAGTGTTCTTCTGGCCTCCGCTACTCCTAGATTCTTCCCTCAGACTACCAGATAGTGAAGTGGGATTCACCATTCCAGAGAGCACAATTCCACTGCTCCAGAGTCCAGTGGCATCATTCTTTACAGCACTCCAGCTGTAATGTGAGGCTTGTTTACAGCTGCTCGACTATGGAAATCCTGACACACAATTATTGTGCTGAGGTTTCTTCCAGAGGCAGTTTAGAATTCTGTAGTGAGTGATGCAACAGGCGATTTTTACACTGTGCGCTCAGCACTCGGCAACCCCACTCTGTGAGTTTGCAAGCGCCACAACCTGGGCTGCTGTTGCTCCTTCACACTTCCACTTCACAATAATAGCACTTACATTTGACAGGGGCAGATATAGTAGGACAGAAATTTAACTAAATGACTTGTGGCAAAGGGGACATCCTATGATGGTGCCATGTTTAAAGGACCACTAATTACAATAGAATTGAATAATTGACAAATATTTAATAAAAAGACAATATATTAGCACTTACTTTAAATTTAAAATAAGTAGTAGAATATTGTCTAGCAAATTTCAACGTTAATGCAATTTGCCCTCCCCCTGTATCATGTGACCATCAGCCAATCACAAAATGCATATACTGTGCACTTTTGCACATGCTCAGTAGAAGCTGGAGCCTCAGACATTGTGCATATAAAAAGAATGTAAACGCTTTGATAATGGAAGTTTATTGGAAAGTTTTTTTTGTTTTGTTTTTTTAAATTACAATCTCTTTCTGAACCATGAAACTTTTCTTTTGACTTTATTAAAGTCACTGAGCTATTCAGTAGTACCCACTCTACTGCCAATTTTTGTGTATTGGATTTCATTATATATGCTTTATTTTATGCACCTGTTAGCAATGGGTGTAGCTGAAGTTTATATATTTTCCCTAAACTAGAAATAGAATGAATCGTCAAATAATTAATGTTGGTGATCTGTGATGGGGCCCTCACAACATATGTGCATATGCCTCTGAAAACAGTAATAACTGTTACTAAGTTAACAGACGTATATTTAAAAAATGCTTCTATGCAAAAAAAAATCCTTTTTAAAGTAATAATTGTCAAAAAATGATGAACAATCTTTCGGTTACAGGAAGTTACATATTCTTCAACAATTTAGTAATACAGATTTCTTATATTGTTCTTTCTTGGAAATTGCCTAAGTTACTATGAAAAGTATCTAATTTGTCTGCAAGGTCATCCTTGGTAAAAATAGAAAGTAATTTAGCGGGTCATTCAGGCAAAGTAAATGGGCTGTCTCAAGACTACAATGACAAACATAATTTTCAGTGTAAGGAGTTGCCTTTTTTACGTTTGTGTAAACAAATAAATACAATATGTTAAACGGATTTGTCATATTGACAACAACTAGACAAACTAGTTGTAACTGAGAGTACAACAAAGTTTAAAGAGAGAATAATTCCACTGAATATTATCAGACTAACTCTACTAATATCAAAAAGTGTTCAAAATAATTAAATCGTTCCCAATCATTCATACATTAAAGTTTATTAAATTAACTAAGGAACTCACACTCATTCAGTAGCAAAGGCTGTGAATTAAAACCACTTGAACTCTGTGGTTTGCGTAATAGCTATTAGATATATCAGTCCACTATTCAATATCCCCAATCCGTTTTTGAATTAGAATTAACTAAGCCCTTACAATCCGAGGGCTGTATTAATATTAATATATGATAATAAAGGATTGGAGGACATAAATTAAACCACTTCTTAATCTATTTTCCACAAGAGTAAGCACATTAAAAACAAAACAACAGGAGAGACTAAGCTGCCCCTGCCCGCACCCCCTCTGAGGAAGCGTTCGTGAAACGCGCGTCAGGGGTCCGGCAGGGGCAGCTTAGTCTCTCCTGTTGTTTTGTTTTTAATGTGCTTACTCTTGTGGAAAATAGATTAAGAAGTGGTTTAATTTATGTCCTCCAATCCTTTATTATCATATATTAATATTAATACAGCCCTCGGATTGTAAGGGCTTAGTTAATTCTAATTCAAAAACGGATTGGGGATATTGAATAGTGGACTGATATATCTAATAGCTATTACGCAAACCACAGAGTTCAAGTGGTTTTAATTCACAGCCTTTGCTACTGAATGAGTGTGAGTTCCTTAGTTAATTTAATAAACTTTAATGTATGAATGATTGGGAACGATTTAATTATTTTGAACACTTTTTGATATTAGTAGAGTTAGTCTGATAATATTCAGTGGAATTATTCTCTCTTTAAACTTTGTTGTACTCTCAGTTACAACTAGTTTGTCTAGTTGTTGTCAGTTGCCCTATTGAATAATCCACTCCAGGTCTCGCTGTTGTTATATACAAACTCAAATTCTAGTAATAAGAATACTATTATTACAAATTAATATAGGCTAAACCTGGTACCATTCTTGTAACTCTACTTCCTTTTACTCCCCCCCCTCTTTTCCTCTAAAGGATTTGTCATATTGTTGCATTTACTTTCTTTTGATGCAACTTCCTTAGCAAGAAAATTAGCAGTAACAGTTTTTTTTTCCTGATATTTTATTCTTTGTTTCATTAGAGACATGTGGCAATTACAAATTTCACACATAAGCTATGTGTAAGAGCATTTTGTTTAGTATTTAATTATAACATGTCTTATATAGACTGCTTACTATGTTTGACTATTGCAAGAAGACTTTAGAGCAGTGCTTTCCATACTGTGTCGTGACACATTAGTGTGTAGGCGGCAGTGTGTAGGTGTGTCCCTGCTTCAGCACAAATTTTTTTGAAATTAAAATTTGTAAAAAATTATTTTGGGGGGTTTCCGACTTTCCGCCTGCCTGCTACGCATATCACATGGTTAACTCGTGATTGATACCTAGTGGGTCACAGATCATCTTAACCTATTGGCGCAGCTCAGTGGGAACTGAAACTATTCCCATTGGCGGCACATTGGCTCCTAACTGCACGTGTAGTCTCCTCAGTTGGCTCGTGACTGCACGTGTAGTCGGTGAGTGGGACAGCAGTGTGTTTGCAGCACAGGCAGTAGTGAGTGCAACTCGCAGAGCTCTGAGGGTGGCAGCTTAAACGCTGATCTGAAGTCAGAAGTCAGTGTTTTTATTTTGCAGCTAGCTCCCAGTAGTGCATTGCTGCTCCTGCTCTTGATATATGGAAAGGAAGTGAAATCTTAAAAATGCTTGATTATCTAATATTCCACTAAATATTCAGAAACTGTGTTTATCCCATCAACCTCATACATCCCATTAAAATAGTAAGTAGCTATTCGTGTTATTAATTCTGGCACATACATACTGTTACTTGTAAATACATTTTGTTATTATATAATTTATGTGTCTGCATCTCTTAAAACAAGTTAGCTTAACCCCCTGTTTACTAGTACAACTGAATTACTGTGTCGTGAAATTATGTAGGTTTAGAAAGTGTGTCACCAACATGAAAAGTTTGGAAAGCTCTGCTTTAGAGGCTTATGAATGAAAACCTGTTACATTTTATGTTTCTAAATTTAGTCACAACGCAAAAGATTATCTAAAGGGACAGTAAAGTAAAAATTAATTGATTTACTCACAGCATTCAAATTTAAACAACTTTCCAATTTACTTATGTTGTCAAATGTTGCTTCTTTCTCTTGGTGTCATTTGTTGAAGAGCATACCTAGGTAGGCTCAGAAGCAGCAATATTCTACTTTAAGCTAGCAGCTGATTGGTAGCTACACATGTATGCCTCTTGTCATTGACTCACCTGATGTTTTCAGCTAGGTAAGGCATTTCTTCTCTTGAGCCTTCCATTCAGCAAAGTGTAGCAAGAGAACAAAGCAAATTTGATAATGGAAGTAAATTGGAAAGTTGTTTAAAACTGAATTTTCTGTCTGAATCTTAAAATGTTAATTTTAACTTTACTGCTGTCCCTTTAAAATGATTTACCTTGATCTAGTAACTTTCAGTAACAATGATTCTTTCATAGCTTTTGATTAGGGTTGCACCGATACCGATACTAGTATCGGTATCGGTACCGATACCAAGTACTTGCATGAGTACTTGTACTCGTGCAAATGCACCGATACTTAAACCGATACCTCCACTTACTACCCATATGCTATCTTGTGGTGTTTT
Organism: Bombina bombina; assembly: GCF_027579735.1. Taxonomy (NCBI): domain Eukaryota; kingdom Metazoa; phylum Chordata; class Amphibia; order Anura; family Bombinatoridae; genus Bombina; species Bombina bombina. Next base: position 1,054,986,341 of record NC_069502.1, on the reverse strand, counting down.
TTTCAAACTGCATGTTCCCATTTCATTTAAAGCTGGAGTGGAGACTAAACTAAAAATTGTTTACTACTGTTCTGCCAATACAAATTGCTCTTATTTGTATTATTGTAGGAGAGATCACAGTACTGTGTTTAGACAAACACCTGAAGTACTGGGCAGTTAATAAACTGAGATTTCCAGCTCTGGCTAAAATGGCCCAAAAATATATTTCTGCCCTATGCAGTAGTGTGGAAAGTTGAACCTCCTTACTGATAGCAAAAACAGACTTATAGCTGAACATGCAGAGATGCTTCTGTTCTGTTCCTTAAAAAGAACTTGCCACTAACTTTTGAAAAATTATTCTAATTGCTAGATTGCCTTTGATACTGCAAGTTCTCATCTTGCACAATTATGTTCAAAACATACTGTACTCTGAGGAACATCTTAGCTTATATAATTGCAGGAAGAGCACTCATAGGAAAAATTAAGTTAATCCCAATGAACACTCATCCTGCAATTTTAGGACTAGATTTAGATTACATTTGATTGGTAAGCTTTACCAATGCTCTGTTCACATTTCCAACTCCATAGCCTTTAATGGAGTAGGACGTGTAATGAGAGCATTGGTAAAGCTTACCAGTCAAATGTAATCTAGCCCATAGTGTTGTTCACCATGATAAAACAGTATTCTGTTCTATTTTTTACTTTATGGCACTTTTGGTTGGTTGCAATTTTATATTTGTTATTTATTGTTGTTGTTAATATATTTTATTGTAATATTTTTATTTCTAAACATGTTCTGTGAACTTTGTGACAAATAAAACCTGTTTTATTATTTCATAATGTCTTTTGAGCTACAGTCCTTCATAATTATAAAGAAGGAATCTTAAATAATTAGTCTGTATTGTGCTTGGTAAACTGTCACATGACATAAAAAAAAAGTATCGGTAATTGGTATCGGCGAGTATTTGAAAACAAGTATCGGTACTTGTACTCGGTCTTAAAAAAAATGGTATCGGTGCAACCCTACTTTTGATGTCAAACTTTCATGCCACACTCCCAGTTGCAACACTGAGATCTTTTTTTATTTAAAAAAATGTGTTTATATGCTGGATTATATGTAACAAAAATTACTATTATTATGTCCCTTGAAGTCTGGTATTTAGCAGATCAGAACTACTTCCAGAGTAAAATATTTTTTTTTGGAATGCTTTAAATCTATTTCATAGCAAAATACTTAAATATTTAATTTATCTATCAAATGCACAACAGTATACTTTTTTTAAAAAGAACAGAAACAAGCGCAACTCTGATTCAAGGTAATACATTTATTGTGCAGCGTGCTCACGCTAAAATATACACTTACAAAATATAAAGTAAAAAGATGCACATAAGTAAAAGTCCACTCTTCCTTCCTCCCCAGCTTTACATCAGGCAACCTAAGGTTGGATCTCACCAGGTTAACGGTCTTAGTCTGTGAAGTTACCGTATTGCCACAATCTACTTCTAAGGTGCTGACTCAGTGTGCTGTATTGTCTTTTTTTGCTGGTTCTATGGATGGTTCAGAGGTACAAAACACCTTAACGCGTTTCACCCATCTACGTGCCGTCTTTGTCAAGAGGATTAATCTTGCATAATCTCTGTCTTCCTCTTATAGGACTCAGTCCATTTTTGCTTTTTAGAATGATAGGTGTATTAGAAATTCACTAATGCTTACTTTTACTTTTTAAATTGCAATCTCGGAGGTTAATTGTTTCCTGTGCTTGGTTAAGAAATTTAATGAACCTTTAATTTTCTATATAACGAGGTGTTTTTTTTTTCTTAGCTGCTTTTAAAATCGTGTTTTAAAATTTATTATAAAATAGATGTTCCTATTTTTTGCACTTTTAAGGCCAACGTGTACTTCCTGATACTGTAGTTTTAAAAGCTGTTTAAACTTTTGTAACTTCACATTTCTATATATTAGAATTAAGCTTTTTGCACTCGTTGGGTTGCGCTCGTATTATTAGTTAAAAGTAAACTGTTTTCGTGCGTGTACTAATCCAGCAAGCGCAAAAAGCAGAACGATAACCTATTCCCCCGTAGAAGTCAATGAAGCAAAAAAAGTGGAAAAAGAAACACCCAACTCAAGTGCAAACCCAATCGCATATTCTCAAGTGCGCTAACCGTCTTGAAAATATGAATATTTCACATTCCAATTTTTTTTCACATAGAAGAATGTTGTATTTATTCATATATACATATTTCTATATCTGATGGTATTTTGTACAATTTATATTTATACCATCAAAATAGAGGGAAAGCTTACTAGACTGTGACACACAAACATCTGAGACCAGCAGTGCCATTTCACTGTTGTCATGTGAATTAAATGACAATTGTCAAGTAATCCCCTTTTGTGCAAGTCTATCAACCCCTGGCATATAAGCTTTCACATGGAAATCTTTAAGTATCTACAGGAATACATATGTTTCACACATCAAATATTGTACCCACTGTTAAATGTAGTAAGCGTGTTGCACATTTCAAATAAATTGAGAGAAAAAAATAACACAAAAAAGCCAAACATTTGTTTTATATAATATTTGTTGCTTCAACACATTTGTGATAACATTCTCCCATCTCTGTTTCCAAGCTGCAGTGTGATCTGCAAGTGCAATTAGTGCTGTCACCTGGGCTCAGTGTCAGCTGTCAGTCAAAGCGATCTATGAAGCTGACAAGTTCATGCAGCAACCGACTCCATATGCATTACTGTGACATCACTGCCATCATATTTGCTTTCAAGGATTAAAAGGAAATTAAACACCTCTTGCTCTTTATGTAGAAATCGTGGTCTCACGCTCCCTAGGAGGCCAAAAAGTAAATTCTATAACTTGCAAATGTTGAAAACCTAGGTAACATATTTTGCTTTTTTGGCGTTTCTAGGGGGCGTGGGACAAAAGAAAAGTTTTACTCGAAAGCAAAAGAGGTTTAAAGGTGCATGAAACCCAAAGTTTTCATGTGTCCCTTTAATGCCCCTTTAATAATATCAAAGTGTTAGATATCTTTTCTGGGCCACCTATTTGTCGTCAGTTGTGTTTTATTCGCGTTCACCTTCTTTTTAGGTGCTCAAAGCCTCTTGTACAAAAATAAGCCCCCATACCTATCATATTGTCTTAGGAGACTTCCGTAGAAGAAACTTCCTTCCTATTGTTGCCTAAAGATAACTATTCAATGCCCTGTTATCAGTGCAGCCGTTAGGGCTTCTTCCGTTTTCCTGCTGCTTTTGATTTGCACTATGCTCTGTAGATGTTAACCCTTGAGAAAATATTATAGAAGCGTTGAGTTTGTCTGCATCACCTTTAATTTTAGAGAGTTAAAGTACAGTGTATATTATATATATATATATATATATATATATATATATATATATATATATATATATATATATATATATACACCCTTTTTTTTAAATTATTCTTTAAAATCCATGTCAACAATTGACATGGTCTAATTCATTAAAGCATATAATATTAAGATTATCGACCCTACATCACTGTGTGTGTAAAACCCTGTAAAGAGGTTAAACACACAGTAAAAATGCCGCTCTGGGCCTGCTGAGCACTACTGTTCCTGAGTGGAAACTGATGCTGTGATACAATCTGCATCGCTAGTTGCATTACTCAGGGTTTAAACATACAGTAGTGAAGGGTCAATAAGAGAGCATGTAATTTTTCGACTATTTTGGCCCTTTAAATTTAGATATTTATGTAAATTGAAAAATACATAGTTAATATGTTGTATAGCTAAATATTTGTTATATTTATATTAGTGTATTTTGCATCTGTAAAATGGGACTGCTGGGAGAGGGGATGGGGCCAAGTGTACACAACTATCTTATGTCATTTAGGCAATATTTACATGTCATAATACAGCTTATAAATGCAACCTAATCGTGTTTTTATGCCAGTCCATTTTTGCTTTTTTATTTTATATATAGTATTTTTTCTAATACTTATGTATACATAGTGTAGATTGGACACCTTATACCCTAGGGGGTTAAATGTAAATATTGATTGGCATTGTTTTCTCTAATTTATGATTGTTCCATTTAGATTATATCCTGCACTACAACATGAATTACATAAGTATATTTGTTTATGGTGTTTTTCGTAAATGCACATCGTACTTTGACTATGTATTTAATATCTATATAAGGGACCTGACACATACGTTCATTAGTAGCACCTTGCATACTCTAGTTTGGGGGTGGTAGATATAATATATATATATATATATATATCAATCAATGTGTATATATATATATATATATATATATATATATATATATATATATATATATCCTATGTGTACTAGATTTTGATTGCGGTTGCTATTTCTCATAGCCTGACCGCGACACTCATTTTAGCTGTCTGCTGGCATATACCTATTGGTTGCCTATGAACCTATCAGCAACTGGGTTTGTTCACACACTCCCCATTATGTCATTTGACTATACGTTTTGGTGGCCCCGCCCCCTATGGCCCACGTATGTGCCTGCTTGATTGCCATGTTGAATATACGCGTGCTGCAAACAGTGTTGAATACGAATGTGTACACTGTTACTCTGGTAATGTTTTTACCTTAAACACGCTTCCTTACACTGTTTGTTTAGGGGCATATCACTAGTCATTTGTCCTGTATATGCTTCACTAGTTAGATATTGCCTTACATTTGGCTAGTCTTCTGGACTCATTTTCTGCCTAGTACACTGTCAGTATTCACTTAGGGTTATAACGCTCCTAACACCACACACGCTTCTATGGTTTTTCTTGTCTTTTTTTTTTAATGAAGATTGGGCATCTTTTTATGTTCTTTACTTTGCCTTGATAATGCTAAAATATAAAAAATGTGTAAACTTATGATTGAGGTGTCATTCTGTAGGTCTGTTGCTATAGATATCTCCAGACTGCTATATATATATATATAAATATATATCTTTATTTTATTTTGTATATGATGCTGTTAATTTCACTTGCTTACATAGGTTTTGGGACTCTGTATTAATTATTTGATGTTACACACCTGAATGTGATTTAGGGTGTGTCGTTATCCACTAATCATTTCACTTGTTTACATAGGTTTTGGGACTCTGTATTAATTAATTGATGTTACACACCTGAATGTGATTTAGGGTGTGTCCTTATCCAATAATCAGGTGGCTTTGTATGGGATTTGTTGCACTGAGGGGAGGGGATTTTCACTTTTATATCTGTATAAATATTTTCACTGCTCACTTTGTATTTGTCTGAGGAAGGGGTGAATAACGTCATGCTAGTTAAATATACTATTTGTTTTACAAAACCAGAGAGTGCTTATTTATTGCTAGTCTATTATTCCTATTTTTGCACCCTGGTGCCTACCTGACCAGTTTGGTGAGAGTGCTTATTAGCCTAAAGATACATAAAAAGATAAAAAGCTTATATTGAAAGAACTCTTTGATATCATAACTTTCCAATAAAATAGTGACTTTGTGTAGAGAAGTACGGTAATAGTGTGTAGTCAATCAATCTACTCACTGCTGAAACCTCAATTGTAGATAAGCTGATGGCAGTGAAGGGGAGGGAAGCCTCTTCCCACGTAGTTGTTTTCTTTGTGATTTCTGGAATAGGGTAAAACTTCTATACTTTTAGTACCATGTTAGAGAGGGTATTTCTAAACCTCAATAGTGCATGAGGTATCATAAACATATGATGTGAGTGTACATAACTTTCTATTTCCTCGATGATATATAATTACCGTGCACTGATGTCTTATAGTAAAGCCCAAGTCCTCAGTTAGGGATTGCTTATTCACGGTTATTGGGAATGATATGGAAAAGTTGAAAGTGTTGAAAATAACAAATGTTCTTAATGGTAAGAAAATATGATATATATATATATATGTGTGTGTCTGACTGTATTTAAATATATGAAGTTGGTGATAGAATGTTATAGGGCCATAATACCCAAATGTTTAAACACTTGAAAGTGATGCAGCATAGCTGTAAAAAGCTCACTGGAAAATATCACCTGAACATCTCTATGTAAAATATATTTTACCTCAAAAGTTCCTCAGTAGCCACATCCCATTGTAAATTACTTCTAAGCAGCATATCAGTATGTCTGTCCCGGGACAGCGGAAGGAGCGAGCTTTCGTGCACACTCCTCTTATTTCCCTATTCAGTGTAAGGAAGTTTACAATGAAATCTCATGAGAGTTAAGTGAAATCTCATGAGATCACAGTAAAAGAGTTTATGACCTCAGCACTGTTGATGCTGATTGGCTGCTGTTCATTTCTTCATTTTTTTTTTTTTTACCTGCAGCTGGACAGCAGCTGAGTATAACGATTTACACAGAACTTACTCTGCTGAGCTGAGGAGATTGTGAGGTAAAATATCTTCCTTTTTTACATAGAGATGCTCAGGTGATATTTTCCTGTCAGCTTTGTACAGTTATACTACATCAGTTTCAAGTGGTTTTAGCATATGAGTATTATGTCCCTTTAACTTCTGCTATTTTATTAAAATGTTTTAATACTTTTGCGGTCTACTTTTTATTTCATAAATTTATCTTTTATTTTGGTCTATTTTTCTTTTATTAGATCAATGCATTTTCTTAAAGTAAATCTAGTAAAACTAAAAAGTAAATCACTGTAGAAAGATTTAGCAGAACTAAAAAACTTGAATAATGTGACTGGATATTTGTTAGTAGCTTTTTAAATGGTGGCACATTTACTTTTATACTTTGAGATAGTGTTTAGAGAAGCACACTCGTATATCAGTGGACCATAGGACCTTACGCTAACTGCTTTTTGCTCTGTTGCACCATTGGAATGCAATGTACTATACAGCAGACATTTGTTACATAATACTGGTTATTTGTCTTCCATGCTATCATTCTTGGAGACAGTCATTAAACCCCCTCAAAATGTATTTGTGTATGTATATGCATGCATGTATGTGTGTTTATATAGAGATATGTAGACAGGGGTGGAATAATATCACTATAGTTTACTAGTCAGGGGTTAAAAGTTATGTGGACACCCCTACTAATTGAGTTCAGCCACACCCAGTGCTAACAGGTGCATTGAATCCAGCACATAGCCATGAACCTCTCCATAGACAAACATTGTCAGTACAAAGGGTCCTACTGAAGAGCTTAATAACTTTAAACATGGCACCGTTATAGGATACCACCTTTGGCACAAGTCAGTTTGTGAAATTTTTGCCCTACTACATCTTCCCTTTCAACTGTAAGTGCTATTATTGTGAAGTGGAAGAGTCTAGAAGCAACAACAGCCCAGCCACAAAGTGGTAGACCACACAAACAGCTTGGCTGTCATGCGCTGAAGCTCGTACTGAGCAAAAGGCACCTATCATCTGTTGCATAACTCGGTTTCACACTGCCTATGGAAGCAACAGCAACACAAAAACTGTGTTGGGAAGGAGCTTCATGAAATGGGTTTCCATGGCCGAGCAGCTGTACACAAGCTCACAGCAACATGCACAATGCCATGTGTCAGCTGGAGTGGTGTAAAGCACGCAGCTACTGGACTATAGAGCATCCAAGTCTTAGCTCATTTGAGGTGAGATGAGGACATTCTGGTGTAAGTTTCAGGCTTCTGTCACAGGTTATTTTATATTTGTAAAATGTATGTTTTGCTTTTATACCCAATCATTTTTTGCATCATCATTTAGTACTGAGCTAGTCCTGGGAGCCAGGTAGCCATGGCTTCTTAAATTCTGGCTCCTAACTTTTTGGATTGTTAAGCATTAGGTATGTGCAATGCAGAGGTAGGTGACCACTCGTGCCATTAGTGTCTTTTCATAGCCGGATTGATTCTAGTGAGAAATCCACACACTAAGATCTGAAGATCTGGATTTGTGCTCATCTTTCCAGCTTACCAAAAGATCCAAACAGTATGAGCAGCCGCCTACTTCTGCATTCTCTTGTAAATATGGATCATATAGAGTTATTCTCTGACTCGTGAATGGGCACTTTTTATTGGCTTCTCAGTATACTGGATGGCTTTTGTGTCTTTACAAATACATTTGTCAACCTCTGACAATGCAGTTTTACATATGGCAATAATATTTGCTGTAAGCTGTTAATGTTTATTCCTTACCTGTGTAGTCTTAAAATCAAGTACATTCTATATCTGACAATCTTCGATTTAAGGGAAATTAAATTAATATTAGAAATATACAGTATTGTGTTTCAGTTTAGCAGTTTTGCCAACCAGAATGCATTGAGTGGCAAAAATACTTCTAGGAAGGTTTTATGAGAGCTAAATGTGTACATGACCCACTGAAATATGCAATGATAGTCTCTGTGCTAGTTGTCTCTTGGTAAATCTGCCCTCTACAGATACTGTTATATACATTTCTTTCATGTAATTAGCAAGAGTCCATGAGCTAGTGACGTATGGGATATACATTCCTACCAGGAGGGGCAAAGTTTCCCAAACCTTAAAATGCCTATAAATACACCCCTCACCACACCCACAATTCAGTTTTACAAACTTTGCCTCCGATGGAGGTGGTGAAGTAAGTTTGTGCTAGATTCTACGTTGATATGCGCTCCGCAGCAAGTTGGAGCCCGGTTTTCCTCTCAGCGTGCAGTGAATGTCAGAGGGATGTGAGGAGAGTATTGCCTATTTGAATGCAGTGATCTCCTTCTACGGGGTCTATTTCATAGGTTCTCTGTTATCGGTCGTAGAGATTCATCTCTTACCTCCCTTTTCAGATCGACGATATACTCTTATATATACCATTACCTCTGCTGATTCTCGTTTCAGTACTGGTTTGGCTTTCTACAAACATGTAGATGAGTGTCCTGGGGTAAGTAAATCTTATTTTCTGTGACACTCTAAGCTATGGTTGGGCACTTTGTTTATAAAGTTCTAAATATATGTATTCAAACATTTATTTGCCTTGACTCAGAATGTTCAACTTTCCTTATTTTTCAGACAGTCAGTTTCATATTTGGGATTATGCATTTAAATTATTCATTTTTTCTTACCTTCAAAAATTTGACTCTTTTTTTTCCCTGTGGGCTGTTAGTCTCGCGGGGGCTGAAAATGCTTCATTTTATTGCGTCATTTTTGGCGCAGATTTTTTTGGCGCAAAAATTCTTTTCCGTTTCCGGCGTCATACGTGTCGCCGGAAGTTGCGTCATTTTTTGACGTTATTTTGCGCCAAAAATGTCGGCGTTCCGGATGTGGCGTCATTTTTGGCGCCAAAAGCATTTAGGCGCCAAATAATGTGGGCGTCTTATTTGGCGCTAAAAAATAACGGCGTCGCTTTTGTCTCCACATTATTTAAGTCTTATTTTTTCATTGCTTCTGGTTGCTAGAAGCTTGTTCTTTGGCATTTTTTTCCCATTCCTGAAACTGTCATTTAAGGAATTTGATCAATTTTGCTTTATATGTTGTTTTTTCTCTTACATATTGCAAGATGTCTCACGTTGCATCTGAGTCAGAAGATACTACAGGAAAATCGCTGTCTAGTGCTGGAGCTACCAAGCTAAGTGTATCTGCTATAATTTTTGGTATCTGTTTCTCCAGCTGTTGTTTGTATTGCATGTCATGACAAACTTATTAATGCAGATAAAATTTCCTTTAGTACTGTTACATTACCTGTTGCTGTTCCGTCAACATCTAATTTTCAGAGTGTTCCTGATAAACATAAGAGATTTTATTTTTTAAATCCATTGAGAAGGCTATGTCTGTTATTTCTCCTTCTAGTTTACATAAAAATCTTTTAAAACTTCTCTTTTTTCAGATGAATTTTAAAATGAACATCATCATTCTGATACTGATAATGGTTCTTCTGGTTCAGAGGTTTCTGTCTCAGAGGTTGATGCTGATAAATCTTTGTATTTGTTCAAGATGGAATTTATTCGTTCTTTATTTACAGAAGTATTAATTGCATTAGAAATAGAGGATTCTGGTCCTCTTGATACTAAATCTAAACGTTTAAATAAGGTTTTTAAATCTCCTGTAATTATTCCAGAAGTGTTTAATCTCCCTGATGCTATTTCTGAAGTAATTTCCAGGGAATGGAATAATTTGGGTAATTCTTTTACTCCTTCTAAACGTTTAAGCAATTATATCCTGTGCCATCTGACAGATTAGAGTTTTTTTGGGACAAAATCCCTAAGGTTATGGGGCTGTCTCTAATCCTGCTAAATGTGCTACTATTCCTACGGCAGATAGTAATTCATTTAAGGATCCTTTAGATAGGAAAATTGAATCCTTTCTAAGAAAAGCTTACTTATGTTCAGGTAATCTTTTAGACCTGCTATATTTTTAGCGGATGTTGCTGCAGCTTCAACTTTTTGGTTAGAAGCTTTAGCGCAACAAGTAACAGATCATAATTTTATAGCATTATTATTATTCTATAACATGCTAATAATTTTATTGGTGATACCATCTTTTGATATCATTAGAGTTGATGTCAGGTATGTGTCTCTAGCTATTTTAGCTAGAAAAGCTTTATGGATTAAACTTGGAATGCTGATATGTCTTCTAAGTCAACTTTGCTTTCCTTTTCTTTCCAGGGTAATAAATTATTATTTCAACTGTTTCTGGAAGGAAGGGAACTTTTTTACCAAAGGATAAAAAATCTAAGGTAAATTTAGGTCTAATTATTTTCGTTCCTTTCCTCACAATAAGGAACAAAAGCCTGATCCTTCATCCTCAGGAGCGGTATCAGTTTGGAAACTATTTCCAGTTTGGAATATATCCAAGCCTTATAGAAAACCTATAGCCAGCTCCTAAGTACCCATGAAGGTGCGGACCTTATTCCAGCTCAGCTGGTATGGGGCAGATTACGTTTTCTTCAAAGAAATTTTGATCAATTCCGTTCTCAATTTCTGGTTTCAGAACATTGTTTCAGAAGGTACAGAATTGGCTTCAGTTAAGGCCTCCTGCTAAGAGATTTTTTTCTTTCCCGTGTCCCAGTTAACACAGCAAAGGCTCAGCATTTCTAAAATGTGTTTCAGATCTAGAGTTGGCTGGAGTAATTATGCCAGTTCCAGTTCTGGAACAGGGGCTGGGGTTTTATTTTATCTCTTCATTGTACCAAAGAAGGTCAATTCCTTCAGACCAGTTCCGGATCTATCAATATTGAATCGTTATGTAAGGATACCAACATTCAGTTTCTGTAGGACTGTCCTGCCTTTTGTTTAGCAAGGGCATTATATGTCTACAATAGATTTACAGGATGTGTATCTGCATATTCCGATTCATCCAGATCACTTTTAGTGTCTGAGATTCTCTTTTTAGACAAGCATTACCAGTTTTTTGGCTCTACCGTTTGGCCTAGCCTCAGTTCCAAGAATTTTTTTCAAAGGTTCTCGGTGCCCTTCTTTCTGTAATCAGAGAACAGGGTTTTGGTATTTCCTTATTTGGACGATATCTTGGTACTTGCTCAGTCTTCTCATTTTCGAAGAATCTCATACGAATCGACTTGTGTTGTTTCTTCAAGTTCATGGTTGGAGGATCAATTTACCAATCAATTCATTGATTCCTCAGACAAGGGTAACCTTTTTAGGTTTCTAGATAGATTCAGTGTCTATGACTCTGTCCTTGTCAGACAAGAGAAGTTTAACATTGATATCAGCCTGTCAAAACCTTCAGTCACAATCATTCCCTTTGGTAGCCTTATGCATGGAAATGTTGGGTCTTAGGACTGCCGCATCAGATGCGATCTCCTTTGCTCGTTTTCACATGCGACCTCTTCAGCTCTGTATGCTGAACCAATGGTGCAGGGATTACTCAAAGATATCTCAATTAATATCTTTAAACCGATTTTACGACACTCTCTGACATGGTGGACAGATCACCATCGTTTAGTTCAGGGGGCTTCTTGTTCTTCCGACCTGGACTATAATCTCAACAGATGCAAGTCTTACAGGTTGGGGAGCTGTGTGGGGGTATCTGACGGCACAAGGGGTTTGGGAATCTCAGGAGGTGAGATTTCCGATCAATATTTTGGAACTCCGTGCAATTTTCAGAGCTCTTCAGTCTTGGCCTCTTCTGAAGAGAGAGTTGTTCATTTGTTTTCAGATAGACAATGTCACAACTGTGGCATACATCAATCATCAAGGAGGGACTCACAGTCCTCTGGCTATGAAAGAAGTATCTCGAATTTTGGTTTGGGCGGAATCCAGCTCCTGTCTAATCTCTGCGGTTCATATCCCAGGTATGGACAATTGGAAAGCGGATTATCTCAGTCGCCAAACGTTGCATCCGGGCGAATGGTCTCTTCACCCAGAGGTATTTCTTCAGATTATTCAAATGTGGGAACTTCCAGAAATAGATCTGATGGCTTCTCATCTAAACAAGAAACTTCCCAGGTATCTGTCCAGATCCCGGGATCCTCATGCGGAGGCAGTGGATGCATTATCACTTCCTTGGAAGTATCATCCTGCCTATATCTTTCCGCCTCTAGTTCTTCTTCCAAGAGTAATCTCCAAGATTCTGAAGGAATGCTCGTTTGTTCTGCTGGTAGCTCCGGCATGGCCTCACAGGTTTTGGTATGCGGATCTTGTCCGGATGGCCTCTTGCCAACCGTGGACTCTTCCGTTAAGACCAGACCTTCTGTCTCAAGGTCCTTTTTTCCATCAGGATCTGAAATCCTTTAATTTAAAGGTATGGAGATTGAACGCTTGATTCTTGGTCAAAGAGGTTTCTCTAACTCTGATTAATACTATGTTTCAGGCTCGTAAATCTGTATCCAGAGAGATATATTATAGAGTCTGGAAGACTTATATTTCTCCAACATAGGTGTGTCCGGTCCACGGCGTCATCCTTACTTGTGGGATATTCTCTTCCCCAACAGGAAATGGCAAAGAGCCCAGCAAAGCTGGTCACATGATCCCTCCTAGGCTCCGCCTACCCCAGTCATTCTCTTTGCCGTTGTACAGGCAACATCTCCACGGAGATGGCTTAGAGTTTTTTAGTGTTTAACTGTAGTTTTTATTATTCAATCAAGAGTTTGTTATTTTGAAATAGTGCTGGCATGTACTATTTACTCAGAAACAGAAAAGAGATGAAGATTTCTGTTTGTATGAGGAAAATGATTTTAGCAACCGTCACTAAAATCCATGGCTGTTCCACACAGGACTGTTGAGAGCAATTAACTTCAGTTGGGGGAACAGTGAGCAGTCTCTTGCTGCTTGAGGTATGACACATTCTAACAAGACGATGTAATGCTGGAAGCTGTCATTTTCCCTATGGGATCCGGTAAGCCATGTTTATTACGATCGTAAATAAGGGCTTCACAAGGGCTTATTAAGACTGTAGACTTTTTCTGGGCTAAATCGATTCATTATTAACACATATTTAGCCTTGAGGAATCATTTTATCTGGGTATTTTGATATAATAATATCGGCAGGCACTGTTTTAGACACCTTATTCTTAGGGGCTTTCCCAAAGCATAGGCAGAGCCTCATTTTCGCGCCGGTGTGGCGCACTTGTTTTTGAGAGGCATGGCATGCAGTCGCATGTGAGAGGAGCTCTGATACTTAGAAAAGGCTTTCTGAAGGCGTCATTTGGTATCGTATTCCCCTTTGGGCTTGGTTGGGTCTCAGCAAAGCAGATACCAGGGACTGTAAAGGGGTTAAAGTTCAAAACGGCTCCGGTTCCGTTATTTTAAGGGTTAAAGCTTCCAAATTGGGTGTGCAATACTTTTAAGGCTTTAAGACACTGTGGTGAAAATTTGGTGAATTTTGAACAATTCCTTCATGTTTTTTCGCAATTGCAGTAATAAAGTGTGTTCAGTTTAAAATTTAAAGTGACAGTAACGGTTTTATTTTAAAACGTTTTTTGTACTTTGTTATCAAGTTTATGCCTGTTTAACATGTCTGAACTACCAGATAGACTGTGTTCTGAATGTGGGGAAGCCAGAATTCCTATTCATTTAAATAAATGTGATTTATGTGACAATGACAATGATGCCCAAGATGATTCCTCAAGTGAGGGGAGGAAGCATGGTACTGCATCATTCCCTCCTTCGTCTACACGAGTCTTGCCCACTCAGGAGGCCCCTAGTACATCTAGCGCGCCAATACTCCTTACTATGCAACAATTAACGGCTGTAATGGATAATTCTGTCAAAAACATTTTAGCCAAAATGAACACTTATCAGCGTAAGCGCGATTGCTCTGTTTTAGATACTGAAGAGCATGACGACGCTGATAATAATATTTCTGAAGGGCCCCTAACCCAGTCTAATGGGGCCAGGGAGGTTTTGTCTGAGGGAGAAATTACTGATTCAGGGAACATTTCTCAACAAGCTGAACCTGATGTGATTGCATTTAAATTTAAGTTGGAACATCTCCGCATTCTGCTTAAGGAGGTATTATCCGCTCTGGATGATTGTGACAAGTTGGTCATCCCAGAGAAACTATGTAAAATGGACAAGTTCCTAGAGGTGCCGGGGCTCCCAGAAGCTTTTCCTATACCCAAGCGGGTGGCGGACATTGTTAATAAAGAATGGGAAAGGCCCGGTATTCCTTTCGTCCCTCCCCCCATATTTAAAAAATTGTTTCCTATGGTCGACCCCAGAAAGGACTTATGGCAGACAGTCCCCAAGGTCGAGGGAGCGGTTTCCACTTTAAACAAACGCACCACTATACCCATAGAGGATAGTTGTGCTTTCAAAGATCCTATGGATAAAAAATTAGAAGGTTTGCTTAAAAAAATGTTTGTTCAGCAGGGTTACCTTCTACAACCAATTTCATGCATTGTCCCTGTCGCTACAGCCGCATGTTTCTGGTTCGATGAGCTGATAAAGGCGGTCGATAGTGATTCTCCTCCTTATGAGGAGATTATGGACAGAATCAATGCTCTCAAATTGGCTAATTCTTTCACCCTAGACGCCACTTTGCAATTGGCTAGGTTAGCGGCTAAGAATTCAGGGTTTGCTATTGTGGCGCGCAGAGCGCTTTGGTTGAAATCTTGGTCGGCTGATGTGTCTTCCAAGAACAAGCTACTTAACATTCCTTTCAAGGGGAAAACGCTGTTTGGCCCTGACTTGAAAGAGATTATCTCTGATATCACTGGGGGTAAGGGCCACGCCCTTCCTCAGGATCGGCCTTTCAAGGCAAAAAATAAACCTAATTTTCGTCCCTTTCGTAGAAACGGACCAACCCAAAGTGCTACGTCCTCTAAGCAAGAGGGTAATACTTCTCAAGCCAAGCCAGCTTGGAGACCAATGCAAGGCTGGAACAAGGGAAAGCAGGCCAAGAAACCTGCCACTGCTACCAAGACAGCATGAAATGTTGGCCCCCGATCCGGGACCGGATCTGGTGGGGGGCAGACTCTCTCTCTTCGCTCAGGCTTGGGCAAGAGATGTTCTGGATCCTTGGGCGCTAGAAATAGTCTCCCAAGGTTATCTTCTGGAATTCAAGGGACTTCCCCCAAGGGGGAGGTTCCACAGGTCTCAGTTGTCTTCAGACCACATAAAAAGACAGGCATTCTTACATTGTGTAGAAGACCTGTTAAAAATGGGAGTGATTCATCCTGTTCCATTAAGAGAACAAGGGATGGGGTTCTACTCCAATCTGTTCATAGTTCCCAAAAAAGAGGGAACGTTCAGACCAATCTTAGATCTCAAGATCTTAAACAAGTTTCTCAAGGTTCCATCGTTCAAGATGGAAACCATTCGAACTATTCTTCCTTCCATCCAGGAAGGTCAATTCATGACCACGGTGGATTTAAAGGATGCGTATCTACATATTCCTATCCACAAGGAACATCATCGGTTCCTAAGGTTCGCATTCCTGGACAAACATTACCAGTTTGTGGCGCTTCCTTTCGGATTAGCCACTGCTCCAAGGATTTTCACAAAGGTACTAGGGTCCCTTCTAGCTGTGCTAAGACCAAGGGGCATTGCTGTAGTACCTTACTTGGACGACATTCTGATTCAAGCGTCGTCCCTTCCTCAAGCAAAGGCTCACACGGACATTGTCCTGGCCTTTCTCAGATCTCACGGATGGAAAGTGAACGTGGAAAAGAGTTCTCTATCTCCGTCAACAAGGGTTCCCTTCTTGGGAACAATAATAGACTCCTTAGAAATGAGGATTTTCCTGACAGAGGCCAGAAAAACAAAACTTCTAGACTCTTGTCGGATACTTCATTCCGTTCCTCTTCCTTCCATAGCTCAGTGCATGGAAGTGATCGGGTTGATGGTAGCGGCAATGGACATAGTTCCTTTTGCGCGCATTCATCTAAGACCATTACAACTGTGCATGCTCAGTCAGTGGAATGGGGACTATACAGACTTGTCTCCGAAGATACAAGTAAATCAGAGGACCAGAGACTCACTCCGTTGGTGGCTGTCCCTGGACAACCTGTCACAAGGGATGACATTCCGCAGACCAGAGTGGGTCATTGTCACGACCGACGCCAGTCTGATGGGCTGGGGCGCGGTCTGGGGATCCCTGAAAGCTCAGGGTCTTTGGTCTCGGGAAGAATCTCTTCTACCGATAAATATTCTGGAACTGAGAGCGATATTCAATGCTCTCAAGGCTTGGCCTCAGCTAGCGAGGGCCAAGTTCATACGGTTTCAATCAGACAACATGACAACTGTTGCGTACATCAACCATCAGGGGGGAACAAGGAGTTCCCTGGCGATGGAGGAAGTGACAAAAATCATTCTATGGGCGGAGTCTCACTCCTGCCACCTGTCTGCTATCCACATCCCAGGAGTGGAAAATTGGGAAGCGGATTTTCTGAGTCGTCAGACATTGCATCCGGGGGAGTGGGAACTCCATCCGGAAATCTTTGCCCAAGTCACTCAGCTGTGGGGCATTCCAGACATGGATCTGATGGCCTCTCGTCAGAACTTCAAAGTTCCTTGCTACAGGTCCAGATCCAGGGATCCCAAGGCGGCTCTAGTGGATGCACTAGTAGCACCTTGGACCTTCAAACTAGCTTATGTGTTCCCGCCGTTTCCTCTCATCCCCAGGCTGGTAGCCAGGATCAATCAGGAGAGGGCGTCGGTGATCTTGATAGCTCCTGCGTGGCCACGCAGGACTTGGTATGCAGATCTGGTGAATATGTCATCGGCTCCACCTTGGAAGCTACCTTTGAGACGAGACCTTCTTGTTCAGGGTCTGTTCGAACATCCGAATCTGGTTTCACTCCAGCTGACTGCTTGGAGATTGAACGCTTGATCTTATCGAAGCGAGGGTTCTCAGATTCTGTTATCGATACTCTTGTTCAGGCCAGAAAGCCTGTAACTAGAAAGATTTACCACAAAATTTGGAAAAAATATATCTGTTGGTGTGAATCTAAAGGATTCCCTTGGGACAAGGTTAAGATTCCTAGGATTCTATCCTTCCTTCAAGAAGGATTGGAAAAAGGATTATCTGCAAGTTCCCTGAAGGGACAGATTTCTGCCTTGTCTGTGTTACTTCACAAAAAGCTGGCAGCTGTGCCAGATGTTCAAGCCTTTGTTCAGGCTCTGGTTAGAATTAAGCCTGTTTACAAACCTTTGACTCCTCCTTGGAGTCTCAATTTGGTTCTTTCAGTTCTTCAGGGGGTTCCGTTTGAACCCTTACATTCCGTTGATATTAAGTTATTATCTTGGAAAGTTTTGTTTTTAGTTGCAATTTCTTCTGCTAGAAGAGTTTCAGAATTATCTGCTCTGCAGTGTTCTCCTCCTTATCTGGTGTTCCATGCAGATAAGGTGGTTTTACGTACTAAACCTGGTTTTCTTCCAAAAGTTGTTTCTAACAAAAACATTAACCAGGAGATTATCGTACCTTCTCTGTGTCCGAAACCAGTTTCAAAGAAGGAACGATTGTTGCACAATTTGGATGTTGTTCGCGCTCTAAAATTCTATTTAGATGCTACAAAGGATTTTAGACAAACATCTTCCTTGTTTGTTGTTTATTCCGGTAAAAGGAGAGGTCAAAAAGCAACTTCTACCTCTCTCTCTTTTTGGATTAAAAGCATCATCAGATTGGCTTACGAGACTGCCGGACGGCAGCCTCCCGAAAGAATCACAGCTCATTCCACTAGGGCTGTGGCTTCCACATGGGCCTTCAAGAATGAGGCTTCTGTTGATCAGATATGTAGGGCAGCGACTTGGTCTTCACTGCACACTTTTACCAAATTTTACAAGTTTGATACTTTTGCTTCTTCTGAGGCTATTTTTGGGAGAAAGGTTTTGCAAGCCGTGGTGCCTTCCATTTAGGTGACCTGATTTGCTCCCTCCCTTCATCCGTGTCCTAAAGCTTTGGTATTGGTTCCCACAAGTAAGGATGACGCCGTGGACCGGACACACCTATGTTGGAGAAAACAGAATTTATGTTTACCTGATAAATTACTTTCTCCAACGGTGTGTCCGGTCCACGGCCCGCCCTGGTTTTTTTAATCAGGTCTGATAATTTATTTTCTTTAACTACAGTCACCACGGTACCATATGGTTTCTCCTATGCAAATATTCCTCATTAACGTCGGTCGAATGACTGGGGTAGGCGGAGCCTAGGAGGGATCATGTGACCAGCTTTGCTGGGCTCTTTGCCATTTCCTGTTGGGGAAGAGAATATCCCACAAGTAAGGATGACGCCGTGGACCGGACACACCGTTGGAGAAAGTAATTTATCAGGTAAACATAAATTCTGTTTTCTTGGTGTCTTTCTCATCATTTTTCTTGGCATTCTTTTAGAATACCGAGAATATTACAGTTTCTTCAGGATGGTTTAGATAAGGGTTTGTCCGCAAGTTCCTTGAAAGGACAAATCTCTGCTCTTTCTGTAATTTTTCACAGAAAGATTGCTATTCTTCCTGATATTCATTGTTTTGTACAAGCTTTGGTTCGTATAAAGCCTGTCATTAAGTCAATTTCTCCTCCTTGGAGTTTGAATTTGGTTCTGGGGGCTCTTCAAGCTCCTCCATTTGTACCTATGCATTCATTGGACATTAAATTACTTTCTTGGAAAGTTTTGTTCCTTTTGGCCATCTCTTCTGCCAGAAGAGTTTCTGAATTATCTGCTCTTTCTTGTGAGTCTCCTTTTCTGATTTTTCATCAGGATAAGGCGGTGTTGCGAACTTCTTTTGAATTTTTACCTAAGTTGTGAATTCCAACAACATTAGTAGAGACATTGTGGTTCCTTCATTATGTCCTAATCCTAAGAATTCTAAGGAGAAATCGTTGCATTCTTTGGATATTGTTAGAGCTTTGAAATATTATGTTGAAGCTACTAAATCTTTCCGGAAGACCTCTAGTCTTTTTGTTATCTTTTCCGGTTCTAGAAAAGGCCAGAAAGCTTCTGCCTTTTCTTTGGCATCTTGGTTGAAATCTTTAATTCATCTTGCCTATGTTGAGTCGGGTAAAACTCCGCCTCAGAGGATTACAGCTCATTCTACTAGGTCAGTTTCTACTTCCTGGGCGTTTAGGAATGAAGCTTCGGTTGCTCAGATTTGCAAAGCGGCAACTTGGTCCTCTTTGCATACTTTTACCAAATTCTACCATTTTTGATGTATTTTCTTCTTCTGAAGCAGTTTTTGGTAGAAAAGTACTTCAGGCAGCGGTTTCAGTTTGAATCTTCTGCTTATGTTTTTTTCATTAAACTTTATTTTGGGTGTGGATTATTTTCAGCAGGAATTGGCTGTCTTTATTTTATCCCTCCCTCTCTAGTGACTCTTGTGTGGAAAGATCCACATCTTGGGTAGTCATTATCCCATACGTCACTAGCTCATGGACTCTTGCTAATTACATGAAAGAAAACATAATTTATGTAAGAACTTACCTGATAAATTCATTTCTTTCATATTAGCAAGAGTCCATGAGGCCCGCCCTTTTTTGTGGTGGTTATGATTTTTTTGTATAAAGCACAATTATTCCAATTCCTTATTTTATGCTTTCGCACTTTTTTCTTATCACCCCACCTCTTGGCTATTCGTTAAACTGAATTGTGGGTGTGGTGAGGGGTGTATTTATAGGCATTTTAAGGTTTGGGAAACTTTGCCCCTCCTGGTAGGAATGTATATCCCATACGTCACTAGCTCATGGACTCTTGCTAATATGAAAGAAATGAATTTATCAGGTAAGTTCTTACATAAATTATGTTTTACTGAGCTGGGAATTGAACCTCTAAAATATATAGCACTGCCGTATAAGAAGTCCTGTGAGCACTTTGTTTTTTCTACTTATTTTGCTGAATCCATACATTTATACATGTAAATGTGGACAGAATTTTTTTTTGTATACTAGATCAGTTAACACGCACTCTTGTAGGGTCGCTAAGAAATAGTGGAATAGTAAGACATTTATTTTTTCTCTATTTAACATTGAATTAGAGTATTTTGTGATATTTTTTCCCACTCCTGTCTGTACTGATATACAAACACACACATGCATGCATACATACATAAAACCCAGTCTCTCTGAGACAGCCATATGTATAACCACTTAAATACAGTGATATTCAAGGGGTTAAATCACTGTACATAGCACAGAGAAGTGAATTAACCCTTGACTGAAAGAAACAAGTGTACTTACCAGTGACTTATGCAGTGGCCTAAATTACATTCCTACACACAAGTTAAAGTCAAACCTAGCATTTCACAAACGCCAAGATTGACTATTGAAACACATAAAAGGGGACTTTCACTCATGAAGTATAACACACTTCATGTAGAAAGCTCCTTTATTTGTTTCAAGCAATCGCCGATCTGAGCTGCCACGGCAGAACACTGTTTTGATAGTGAGGTGACGTTTTCACCTCTTAGCCAATAGCCGTGCGGTAAATCCGGCTTGGGAGCCGGATTTACTGCACGGCTATTTGCTAAGAGGTGAAAACGTCACCTCTTAGCAAAACATTGATCTGCCGTGTGTTGCTGTAGCAGCTCAGATCGGCGATCGCTTGAAACAAATAAAGGAGCTTTCTGCATGAAGTGTGTTATACTTCATGAATGAAAGTCCACTTTATTTGTTTCAATAGTCAATCCTAGCATTTGTGAAATGCTAGGGTTGACTTTCACTTTAAACCATAAAGTCAGCCACCTCCTGGAGTGAATTTGATGCATATTGCAGCTTATATCTAGACTTAGTTGTGTGTTTGCAATCTTAAAATCACTACAGATATAGAAAATTCTATATTAGAAATATCCTCTTACATGTACACTTTATAAAATCATGACCTGCCATTTAGTTTTGTTTCCTTTTGTCTCATTTTTACAGATGAACGTGAGGCTGTACAGAAAAAGACTTTCACAAAATGGGTCAATTCACACCTGGCGCGTGTTTCCTGCAGAATCACAGATTTGTATGCAGATCTGCGAGATGGACGGATGCTTATCAAGCTACTGGAGGTGCTCTCAGGAGAACGGCTGGTAAGAACATATTTGTAGACTCCAGCAGCTGTATTTCATATTTATTTAGGGTTTATTAGTTAATGGATTATAACAAAGCAAAGATGATTATTTAATCAGGGACTCAGTAACTTGTTATACCAACTGCATTGTATTAATGGTGTTTTATACAGTAAATACCTGCTAGGCACAAAGATTTGTATTGGTTGCTTAAATATTGAAAATATAAGTGTAAAGCTTTTAGTTTTCATAAAGTTTACAAGGCTGTGGGGAAACTCATTTAGATAATCCTATGTTTCACACAGCCTTGTTTGGACAGTCTCTTTTATTGCATGTTTTATGTCTATCCCCATAGCAGTAAAGACATATAAGGGAAAACATGGCAGCATCCGTTACTTTATAGCAGTGGTTTTCAAAGTCTTAAACAGTGGGCCTCCATATTGGTAAAACACTCAAGATGAGGCTCTCCACCCCCCCCCCCCCCGCATTATATGTTGTGAAAACACCCACACGTACGCGCACACAAACACACAATTTCATACATACACACAAACATAACAAATGCTTTATGGCACAATGTTGATTTGGCTGCAGCTGGAATATAATAAGTAATGGTGGATAACTGAGGACAGTAGAGACTCTAATATAGGAGTCAGACCTAGACCCTTGGGCAGGGCGAGAGGGGCACCTGCCCAGGGCCCCATGCTTTCATGGGTGAGGGTATGAGAAGGTCAATGTACATCCTGTATTTAGTTTATTAAAGGGACACTGACCCCAATATTTTTCGTGATTCAGATAGAGCATGCGATTTTAAGCAACTTTCTAATTTACTCCTATTATCAATTTTTCTTTGTTCTCTTGCTATCTTTATTTGAAAACAAAGGCATCTAAGCTAAGAAGCCAAACTATTTTGGGCCAGCATCTAAAATTACATTTTTGCTTTTCAAATAAACATACCAAGAGAAGGAAGAAAATTTGATAATAGGAGTAAATTAGAAAGTTGCTTTAAAATTGCATGCTCTGTCTGAATCACAAAATAAAAAATTTGGGTTCAATGTCCCTTTGAGTGTTGTTTATGGTATCAGGAGGTGAAAAACAAAGGGCCCAATGATCTAAACTTCGCCAGATCCGACAGGGTTTTTCTCACTCATTCCTCGCAAGGGCTGCCCTGGTGGAATTATTGTAAAAAAGGGGCAGTCCCTGCGAGTGGCGAGGGGTCTCCTATTGAAAGTAATGGATCTTGCTGGAAAGAGACACTTCACTCCGTGGAGCACAGTGAGCAGGGGGCCTAAGTTAAAAAGCAAATCCTGCAGACAATTTAAATCAAATTATGCTGCCATCTGCTTATAGCTTCTTACAATCGCCTATATTTTTGTATACATGTGTTTCTTTCATGTAATTGGCAAGAGTCCACGAGTGACATATGGGATAAACAATCCTACCAGGAGGGGCAAAGTTTTCCAAACCTCAAAATGCCTATAAATTACACCCCTCACCACACCCACAATTCAGTTTTACAAACTTCGCCTCCTATGGAGGTGGTGAAATAAGTTTGTGCTTGATTTCTGTGACTTCTTCTATGATAAGCGCTTCTAAGCATTTTGAAGCCCAATTCCTCTCAGAGTACAGTGTTTGTCAGAGGTATGTGAAGGGAGTATCGCCTATTGATGATATGGCTTTCCTCACAGGAAATCTTTTCAAAGGTTCTCCGTTATCGGTCGTAGGGATTAATCTCCTACCTCCCTTATCAGATCGACGATATACTCTTATATACCATTACCTCTGCTGATACTTTTTCAGTACTGGTTTGGCTATCTGCTATATGTGGATGGGTGTTTTTCGGTGAGTATGTTTTTTCTTATTTAAGACACTCGCAGCTATGGTTTGGCGCTTTATTTATTTATATAAAGTTTTAAATATATGTATTTTACTTATATTTGCCATGAGTCAGGTATATGTGTATTTCCTTTTGCAGACTGTCAATTTCAGTAAGTTATTTGTCTTACCTGCGGTAAAGTCCTTTTTTCAAATTGACTGTTTTTTCTTTCGCAAGCAAAATTAGGCTCGCAAGGGCACAAAATGCTGTTATTTATTGCGTCATTCTTGGCGCGAGAATTTTTTTGGCCCGACGGTACGTCTTTGCTGACGCAAGTTCGTTATTTTTGACGTCTTAATTGACGCCAGGTTTTCCTTGCACGAGGTTGCGTCATTTCCAGATGTTGGCGCCAAAACATTTTCACTTCCTTTTGCGTTATGTGTCATACTTGGCGCCAAAAAATTAAGTTTATTTTTCACCCCACTTTCCTATATGCCTCTTGCCTTCTATATACTCAGAGGGCCATGCTGTTTGCATTTTTTTCCCATTCCTGAAACTGCCATATAAGGAAATTGTAAATTTTGCTTTAATGTTTTTTTTTTTTCTTTTACATTTTGCAAGATGTCTCAATCTGATCCTGTCTCTGTTGGAACCCTGCTGCCTGATCACAGTTCTACCAAAGCTAAGTGTATCTGTTGTAAGTTAGCTGAGATCATATCTCCAGCTGTAGTATGTAACAGTTGCCATGATAAGCTTTTGCACACAGAAAATGTTTCCATCATTACTAGTACAGTTTCTGTTGTTCCTTCAACATCTAATGTACATGATATCTCTGTTGATATGAAAAATTATATTGCTGATTCTATTAAGAAGGCTTTGTCTGCCATCCCGCCTTCTAATAAACGTAAAAGGTCTTTTAAAACTTCTCATAAATTTGATGACATTTCTAATGACCGACAACATACTGAAATATCCTCCTCTGATGAGAATCTCTCTGATTCAGATATTGACACTGACAAATCTACTTATCTTTTTAAGATTGAGTATATTTGTTCCTTATTGAAAGAAGTGTTGGTTACTTTGGATATTGAGGAGTCTGGTCATCTTTATATCAAAACTATTAAACGTTTAAATTCTGTTTATAAACCTCCTGTGGTTACTCCTGAGGTTTTTCCAGTTCCTGATGCTATTTCTGATGTGATTGCTAAGGAATGGATTAAGCCTGGTACTTCTTTCATTCCTTCTTCTATGTTTAAAAAGTTGTACCCTGACTTCCGGTGGGAGGCTTAGCAAGATGGTCGCAAGTAGGAATCGCTCTGCTTGAGACCAAGTTATTTTCTCCTATTCCAGGATTAAATCTCCGCCATCCTGCTGGCCCTTAACAGATTCAGCTGTTCGGGCATCTCTAAGGATCAAGCTTTACAACTCTTGGCCCCCGGAACGACGGAAAGTTGGAGAGGAAGAGAGAGCTGTGGTGCGTACTGTTCACAACACAGCTGAGGAAAAAGAAACAAGCATGGAAACTTCCCAGCTCGCAATAGACTCTATAGACTCTCAAAGCAAGGGCATTTTAATTGCCATACAGGGCTTGTTTCTGCCAGCGCTAAACAAGCTGGAATCTACCCTGCAAACTCTACTTGCTAAAACTCAGGCCGTGGATCTCTCGCATGCAAGCCCAAAATGGCGCCGCTTCCCAGCGGAGCCCATTTGCAATCATCCCTGCATGACCCCTGAAGCACATCAGGAACCACACAAAGAAGGATTGAAGAGACAGCCACTGAAGTCAGTGGGTTCTGATCCCACTCGCAGAAATAGCAAGGAAGCAGGACCCCCGGCAGCTGTGAAGGAGGGGGTGATAAAAACCGCAAGATCCGACTCCGAGCTGCAGCCCGACCCTAACAATCACTATTCTCCCTACCAGCCATTTAAGGCTGTAATTCACCGGGATGTAAGCCGGTCACAAGACAAGGTGTCAGTCGGGGACTCGCTGTTAGCAATGATCCAACTACAGTGTGCTATTGAAATAAAGCCGGTTGCAGTCCCATCAGCTCAGCACCCATTAACCACCTGGATCTCTTGGATTAACACCCTAGATTGCCCTTACACCTGCCTGTACCGACGGATGCTACAATGGAGCCTGCAAAGTCCTCTCATATGCTGCCCAGTCTGCCGGGCTGACCTGCTCCCTGACTGCTGCCCCCTGTTCGGACGCACTCGAGATGCAAGAGGCATAGGTTAATGTCTCTCTCTTGGACAGTCTCATGTATCAACATGCCCGGCCCCCACTTGATATAGACCCACTGCAGTGAAAAATATGGGTCTGGAATTTACGATCAATGTTGTGTGCCGGTCTGGTCAGCAGGCTGTCCCACCTTACTCCGCCACACTATTTGAACTTGCCTAATCCAGTACCTGTTTAAATGTCCTTGTCATTGTTTGTAATGTCCGGGGAGTGTTAAACTGGGGCATAAAAATCTGACAACTGTGACTTTGTGATACTCTGTTAGCCTCGATAGCACCTTGCTGTTGAGCTTGCGGTACAACTCCCAAACTGTCCGTCATTAAAGCTTTTAGTCTGTCAGGGTACCTTACACAGACGGTAGTTAGACATAACATGCCTGGAACCATTTCATGTATTACAGGGTTCGAATGAGAATTGTGCATTGCAATAACCTTGTCACTTGGTTGAATTAGAGATAATCTGTTATTTTATCTTCCAGGTATAACTTTCTTGGATGGGGTAATGGTATTGCTCACTGTCGGGCAGGAAGCCCATCCCCCATCCCTCGCCCCTCACCCCTCACATTTTAGCTTCAAGTGATAGGCTCACTCTGCTATTGCTTGATCTTTCTTCTAAATCTCCTCATTCTACTACCACCCTCACATACTCATCTTACACATATGAGCTAGATATGCTCAATGGTTCAGCCTCTTCTCACTCATATTCTAAATCAGCCCCATTTCTGCAAAACTGCTCACATTGTATACGTGAATCACACTTTTAACAGGATTCTGTTGTTCGGTTTGTCCTGTGTTAAATTGCATGTTTGTCTGTTTGTTTGTTTGTTTTTTTTTTGTTTTTTCTCTCTTTTTTTGTTTGTGATGTTTTGTCTGTCTACTGTTTTATGTTATCAAAATGAGACACAATAGCCCTCCCCCCATGGCTTAGAAAAGACTTAGTATATCTACTCCTACCGCTGTATGCATAGACAGAATTTACTTACATAGATTCAGGCTTCATTTTAGGAGCGTCATACAGAAGACATCTTAAACTGGTATTATCCTCATGCCCTCTAATCTACCTACATTGCTCCTGTACTCTGCAAAACCACATCAACGTATTATAAACCTTTGTGGGGGAATTAAGTGTATAACTGTATATTCCATTTACCCCACGTCTCTCTAGGATTCATTCACCCTTAAGTTAGAACAGTATCATGTTTGCTTGCACCCATCAACGCAATTTTAATTGTGGCTGCACAAATTGTCACCTCCCTAAGGTTATCTTGAATGTTTGATTGTGCGGTTTATTTTTGGCCCCAGACTTCTGGTCATACTGGGTTTTTCTATTTCATTTTCTTGCATTTTACTTTAACAAAAATTGAGTCTCCTACATCTATTAGAAAACATAATTTCACACCAGGATTCATAAAGGCTAGCTGTACCTTAATTAAACTTCTGCTTTGAAATATAGCCAGACGCACCTGATCACTGTAAGCAGCCTACCCATATCACACTCATACTTACCACGAATTTATTAAATCATTATGTGTAGGCAGTGCAAAGGCAGCCACACTCCCCATATTGGGTCATTCCCCATACGTCTCTAACTGGGGTGCATTGATATTTTAGTTTAGCTTATATGGGTAGTATAGATGTCCTTCTTTGTAGTTTTGTTTTGTGTTGTTAGTTAAGATTTGTATAGTTAACATTTAAAATTAAGAAGTGCAGGTGCAATATATTAACTCTCACTGCAGGGATTATCTCATATTAAAACGAGGCGTTATTGCCAATTCTATGGAATACACTTGTACTATGCTCTATGAAAAGAACTTCCCATTACTTATTGTATCTGAGAGCAACAGTTCCACTACCGATATTGCATTGATATTTTACATGTTATACTCACTAAATGATATTATTGATGTTGCCGTGGCGATTCTGCATGTCAATGTATGTACTTGAGTATCTGTACCTGTGCTTCTTTAATAAAAAGAATTGGGAAAAAAAAAAAAAAAAGTTGTACCCTTTGCCAGCGGCAAGATTAGAGTTTTGGGGAAAAATCCCCAAAGTTGATGGGGCTATTTCTACTCTTGCCAAATGTACTACTATTCCTAATGAAGACAGTACTTCTTTTAAAGATCCTTTAGATAGGAAACTTGAACCTTATCTAAGGAAAGCTTATTTATTTTCTGGCTATCTTCTCAGGCCTGTCATTGCTATGGCTGATGTTGCGGCTGCATCACCTTTTGGTTGGATAGCTTAGCGCAACAGGAAACAGATCCTGATTTGTCTAGCATTGTTCGATTGCTTCAACATGCTAATAATTTTCTCTGTGATGCTATTTTTGATATCATCAAAATTGATGTTAAATTTATGTCTTTAGCTATTTTAGCTAGAAGAGCTTTATGGCTCAAATCTTGGAATGCTGACATGGTATCTAAGTCTAGATTACTATCTCTTTCTTTCCAAGATAACAATTTATTTGGTTCTCAGTTGGATTCAATTTTTTCAACTATCACTGGAGGGAAGGTTTTTTTTTTGCCTCAGGATAAAAGATATAAGGGTAAATTTAAAGCTTCTAATCGTTTTCGTTCTTTTCGACAGAACAACAAACAGAAAACCAATCCTTCCCCTAAAGACTCTGGTTCCAATTGGAAACCTTCAAGTTGGAATAAATCCAAGCCTTTTAAGAAACCAAAGCCAGCCCCCAAGTCTGCATGAAGGTGCGTCCCTCGATCCAGTTCAGCTGGTGGGGGGGCAGATTGAAATTATTACAAGACATTTGGGCAGATTCTGCTCAAAATCATTGGATTCAGAGTATTGTCTCTCAAGGGTATCGAATAGGATTCAGAGTAAGACCTCCTGTGAGAAGATTCTTTCTCACGTTCCAGCAAATCTGTTGAAGGCTCAGGCTTTCTGAAGGCTCAGGCTTTCTGAAGTGTGTTTCAGGGGTTATACAGTTCCGTTTCAGGAACAGGGTCTGGGGTTTTATTTTAATCTATTCATTGTCCCAAAGAAAGAAAATTCATTAAGGCCAGTTCTGGATCTGAAGTTGTTGAATCGTTTTGTAAGAGTCCCAACTTTCAAGATGGTGACTATAAGGACTATTTTGCCTTTTGTTCAGCAAGGTCATTCTATGTCCACGATAGACTTACAGGATGCATATCTTCACATTCCGATTCATCCAAACCACTATCGGTTTCTGAGATTCTTTTTTCTAGACAAGAATTACCAATTTGTCGCTCTTCCATTTGGCCTAGCAACAGCTCCAAGGATCTTTTTGAAGGTTCTCTGTGCCCTTCTATCTGTAATCAGAGGACAGGGTATTGCAGTGTTTCCTTATTTGGAGGATATCTTGGTTCTAGCTCAGTCTTGACATTTAGCTGAATCTCACATGAATCAACTAGTGTTGTTTCTTCAAAGACATGGTTGGAGGATCAATTTACCAAAGAGTTTCTTGATTCCTCAGACAAGGGTCACCTTTTTAGGTTTCCAGATAGATTCAGTGTCCATGACTCTGTCCTCAACAGATAAGAGACAAATGAAATTGGTTTCAGCTTGTTGAAACCTTCAGTCTCAATCATTCCCTTCAGTGGCTATGTGGATGGAAGTTTTAGGTCTCATGACTGCAGAATCGGAAGCGATCCCCTTTGCTCGTTTTCACATAAGACCTCTACAGCTTTGTATGCTGAATCAATGGTGCATGGATTATACAAAGATATCACAATTGATATACTTAAATCCCAACATTCAACTCTCTCTGACTTGATGGTTAGACCATCATCGTTTAATTCAGGGGGCCTCTTTTGTTTGTCCTACCTGAACTGTGATCACAACAGATGCAAGTCTTTCAGGTTGGGAGCTGTCTGGGGATCTCTGACAGCACAAGGGGGTTGGAAACCTCAAGAGATGAGGTTACCAATCATTATTTTAGAACTCCCTGCTATTTTCAGGGCTCTTCAGATTTGGCCTCTGTTAAAGAGAGAACAATTCATTTGTTTTCAGACAGACAATATCACAATTGTGGCATATGTCAATCATCAGGGTGGGACTCACTGTCCCCTAGCTATGAAAGAAGTATCTTGGATACTTTCTTGGGCAGAATCCAGCTCTTGTATAATTTCTATGGTGCATATCCCAGGTGTAGACAATTGGGAAACATTTGAGAAACTTTGCCCCTCCTGGTAGGATTGTATATCCCATACGTCACTAGCTCATGGACTCTTGCCAATATGAAATAAATGTATTTATCAGTAAGTTCTTACATAAATTATGTTTTTATTATGGTTATAAGTCTTTTGAGTGTTTTGAGGAAAACTCTCCACCTTTTAGTTTGCGAGAAAAAACAGTGAGACCTGTAGTGCGAAAATCTTTACAGAATTACGCTGGAATTTGAGAGACAATTACATATAATGGAATGCTAATGTTCAGCATATTTATAAAAAAAAAAACTATTACGCATTGCATTTTGGACTTATAAGTACAAATTTCTGTGTGTTTTTTTTGAGCATCCAGTGTACTTAAAATACGATTTTTGCGGTGCATATTTAATATTATTTATTCCTGTGTAACTTACATTTTTTAAGTTTTTGATAAAATACGATTTTGGGGTAAAGAATTGTGTTATGATTTTTGATGCATCTTAACAATAGAATTTTTTTCCTGCATATTTTTGTGTCAAAGGTTCAATGATTAGTTTTGTAAGATTTTTAAAACATGAATTTCTTTCATGTAATTAGCAAGAGTCCATGAGCTAGTGACGTATGGGATATACATTCCTACCAGGAGGGGCAAAGTTTCCCAAACCTCAAAATGCCTACAAATACACCCCTCACCACACCCACAAATCAGTTTTTACAAACTTTGCCTCCTATGGAGGTGGTGAAGTAAGTTTGTGCTAGATTCTACGTTGATATGATCTCCTTCTACGGGGTCTATTTCATAGGTTCTCTGTTATCGGTCGTAGAGATTCATCTCTTACCTCCCTTTTCAGATCGACGATATACTCTTATATATATATATATATATACCATTACCTCTGCTGATTTTCGTTTCAGTACTGGTTTGGCTTTCTACAAACATGTAGATGAGTGTCCTGGGGTAAGTAAGTCTTATTTTCTGTGACACTCTAAGCTATGGTTGGGCACTTTTTTAATAAAGTTCTAAATATATGTATTCAAACATTTATTTGCCTTGAGTCAGGATGTTCAACATTCCTTATTTTCAGACAGTCGGTTTCATATTTGGGATAATGCACTTGAATCAATTATTTTTCTTACCTTAAAAATTTGACTTTTTTCCCTGTGGGCTGTTAGGCTCGCGGGGGCTGAAAATGCTTCATTTTATTGCGTCATTCTTGGCGCGGACTTCTTTGGCGAAAATTTCTGTTTCCGGCTTCATACGTGTCGCCGGAAGTTGCGTCATTTTTGATGCCAAAAGCATTTAGGCGCCAAATAATGTGGGCGTCTTATTTGGCGCTAAAAAAATATGGGCGTCGCTTTTGTCTCCACATTATTTAAGTCTCATTTTTCTTTGCTTCTGGTTGCTAGAAGCTTGTTCCTTGGCATTTTTTCCCATTCCTGAAACTGTCATTTAAGGAATTTGATCAATTTTGCTTTATATGTTGTTTTTTCTCTTACATATTGCAAGATGTCTCACGTTGCATCGGAGTCAGAAGATACTTCAGGAAAATCGCTGTCTGGTGCTGGAACTACCAAAGCTAAGTGTATCTGCTGTAAACTTTTGGTAGCTGTTCCTCCAGCTGTTGTTTGTATTAATTGTCATGACAAACTTGTTAATACAGATAATATTTCC
This sequence comes from Bombina bombina, assembly GCF_027579735.1. Taxonomy (NCBI): domain Eukaryota; kingdom Metazoa; phylum Chordata; class Amphibia; order Anura; family Bombinatoridae; genus Bombina; species Bombina bombina. The sequence continues at coordinate 1,054,955,160 of NC_069502.1, read as the reverse complement.
TTTAGTAATGTACCATTACCTGTTGCAGTTCCATCAACATCTAATGTTCAGAATGTTCCTGATAACATAAGAGATTTTGTTTCTGAATCCATCAAGAAGGCTATGTCTGTTATTCCTCCTTCTAGTAAACATAAAAAATCTTTTAAAACTTCTCTTTATACAGATGAATTTTTAAATGAACATCATCATTCTGATTCTAATGACTCTTCTGGTTCAGAGGATTCTGTCTCAGAGGTTGATGCTGATAAATCTTCATATTTATTTAAAATGGAATTTATTCGTTCTTTACTTAAAGAAGTACTAATTGCTTTAGAAATTGAGGATTCTGGTCCTCTTGATACTAAATCTAAACGTTTAGATAAGGTCTTTAAATCTCCTGTGGTTATTCCAGAAGTTTTTCCTGTTCCTGGTGCTATTTCTGAAGTAATTTCCAGAGAATGGAATAATTTGGGTAATTCATTTACTCCTTCTAAACGTTTTAAGCAATTATATCCTGTGCCGTCTGACAGATTAGAATTTTGGGACGAAATCCCTAAAGTTGATGGGGCTATTTCTACCCTTGCTAAACGTACTACTATTCCTACGTCGGATGGTACTTCCTTTAAGGATCCTTTAGATAGGAAAATTGAATCCTTTCTAAGAAAAGCTTATCTGTGTTCAGGTAATCTTCTTAGACCTGCTATATCATTGGCTGATGTTGCTGCAGCTTCAACTTTTTGGTTGGAAACTTTAGCGCAACAAGTAACAGATCATGATTCTCATAATATTATTATTCTTCTTCAACATGCTAATAATTTTATCTGTGATGCCATTTTTGATATTATCAGAGTAGGTTTATGTCTCTAGCTATTTTAGCTAGAAGAGCTTTATGGCTTAAAACTTGGAATGCTGATATGTCTTCTAAATCGACTCTACTTTCCATTTCTTTCCAGGGTAACAAATTATTTAGTTCTCAGTTGGATTCTATTATCTCAACTGTTACTGGTGGGAAAGGAACTTTTTTACCACAGGATAAAAAATCTAAGGGTAAAAACAGGGCTAATAATCGTTTTCGTTCCTTTCATTTCAACAAAGAACAAAAGCCTGATCCTTCATCCTCAGGAGCAGTTTCAGTTTGGAAACCATCTCCAGTCTGGAATAAATCCAAGCCTTCTAGAAAAGCAAAGCCAGCTTCTAAGTCCACATGAAGGTGCGGCCCTCATTCCAGCTCAGCTGGTAGGGAACAGGTTACTTTTTTTCAAAGAAATTTGGATCAATTCTGTTCACAATCTTTGGATTCAGAACATTGTTTCAGAAGGGTACAGAATTGGTTTCAGGATAAGACCTCCTGCAAAGAGATTTTTTCTTTCCCGTGTCCCAGTAAATCCAGTGAAAGCTCAAGGATTTCTGAAATGTGTTTCAGATCTAGAGTTGGCTGGAGTAATTATGCCAGTTCCAGTTTTGGAACAGGGGCTGGGGTTTTATTCGAATCTCTTCATTGTACCAAAGAAGGAGAATTTCTTCAGACCAGTTCTGGATCTAAAAATATTGAATCGTTATGTAAGGATACCAACGTTCAAAATGGTAACTGTAAGGACTATCTTGCCTTTTGTTCAACAAGGGCATTATATGTCCACAATAGATTTACAGGATGCATATCTGCATATTCCGATTCATCCAGATCATTATCAGTTCCTGAGATTCTCTTTTCTGGACAAGCATTACCAGTTTGTGGCTCTGCCGTTTGGCCTAGCTACAGCTCCAAGAATTTTTACAAAGGTTCTCGGTGCCCTTCTGTCTGTAATCAGAGAACAGGGTATTGTGGTATTTCCTTATTTGGACGATATCTTGGTACTTGCTCAGTCTTTACATTTAGCAGAATCTCATACGAATCGACTTGTGTTGTTTCTTCAAGATCATGGTTGGAGGATCAATTCACTAAAAAGTTCATTGACTCCTCAGACAAGGGTAACCTTTTTGGGTTTCCAGATAGATTCAGTGTCCATGACTCTGTCTTTGACAGACAAGAGACGTCTAAAATTGATTTCAGCTTGTCGAAACCTTCAGTCACAATCATTCCCTTCGGTAGCCTTATGCATGGAAATTCTAGGTCTTATGACTGCTGCATCGGACGCGATCCCCTTTGCTCGTTTTCACATGCGACCTCTTCAGCTCTGTATGCTGAATCAATGGTGCAGGGATTACACAAAGATATCTCAATTAATATCTTTAAAACCGATTGTACGACACTCTCTAACGTGGTGGACAGATCACCATCGTTTAATTCAGGGGGCTTCTTTTGTTCTTCCGACCTGGACTGTAATTTCAACAGATGCAAGTCTTACAGGTTGGGGAGCTGTGTGGGGATCTCTGACGGCACAAGGAGTTTGGGAATCTCAGGAGGTGAGATTACCGATCAATATTTTGGAACTCCGTGCAATTTTCAGAGCTCTTCAGTCTTGGCCTCTTCTGAAGAGAGAATCGTTCATTTGTTTTCAGACAGACAATGTCACAACTGTGGCATACATCAATCATCAAGGAGGGACTCACAGTCCTCTGGCTATGAAAGAAGTATCTCGAATTCTGGTTTGGGCGGAATCCAGCTCCTGTCTAATCTCTGCGGTTCATATCCCAGGTATAGACAATTGGGAAGCGGATTATCTCAGTCGCCAAACGTTGCATCCGGACGAATGGTCTCTTCACCCAGAGGTATTTCTTCAGATTGTTCAAATGTGGGAGCTTCCAGAAATAGATCTGATGGCGTCTCATCTAAACAAGAAACTTCCCAGGTATCTGTCCAGATCCCGGGATCCTCAGGCGGAAGCAGTGGATGCATTATCACTTCCTTGGAAGTATCATCCTGCCTATATCTTTCCGCCTCTAGTTCTTCTTCCAAGAGTAATCTCCAAGATTCTGAAGGAATGCTCGTTTGTTCTGCTGGTAGCTCCGGCATGGCCTCACAGGTTTTGGTATGCGGATCTTGTCCGGATGGCCTCTTGCCATCCGTGGACTCTTCCGCTAAAACCAGACCTTCTGTCGCAAGGTCCTTTTTTCCATCAGGATCTCAAATCCTTAAATTTAAAGGTATGGAGATTGAACGCTTGATTCTTGGTCAAAGAGGTTTCTCTGACTCTGTGATTAATACTATGTTACAGGCTCGTAAATCTGTATCTAGAGAGATATATTATAGAGTCTGGAAGACTTATATTTCTTGGTGTCTTTCTCATCATTTTTCTTGGCATTCTTTTAGAATTCCGAGAATTTTACAGTTTCTTCAGGATGGTTTAGATAAAGGTTTATCCGCAAGTTCTTTGAAAGGACAAATCTCTGCTCTTTCTGTTCTTTTTCACAGAAAGATTGCTAATCTTCCTGATATTCATTGTTTTGTACAAGCTTTGGTTCGTATAAAACCTGTCATTAAGTCAATTTCTCCTCCTTGGAGTTTGAATTGGTTCTGGGGGCTCTTCAAGCTCCTCCTTTTGAACCCATGCATTCATTGGACATTAAATTACTTTCTTGGAAAGTTTTGTTCCTTTTGGCGATCTCTTCTGCCAGAAGAGTCTCTGAATTATCTGCTCTTTCTTGTGAGTCTCCTTTTCTGATTTTTCATCAGGATAAGGCGGTGTTGCGAACTTCTTTTGAATTTTTACCTAAGGTTGTGAATTCCAACAACATTAGTAGAGAAATTGTGGTTCCCTCATTATGTCCTAATCCTAAGAATTCTAAGGAGAAATCGTTGCATTCTTTGGATGTTGTTAGAGCTTTGAAATATTGTGTTGAAGCTACTAAGTCTTTCCGAAAGACTTCTAGTCTATTTGTTATCTTTTCCGGTTCTAGAAAAGGCCAGAAAGCTTCTGCCGTTTCTTTGGCATCTTGGTTGAAATCTTTAATTCATCATGCCTATGTCTAGTCTGGTAAAACTCCACCTCAAAGGATTACAGCTCATTCTACTAGGTCAGTTTCTACTTCCTGGGCGTTTAAGAATGAAGCTTCGGTTGATCAGATTTGCAAAGCAGCAACTTGGTCCTCGTTGCATACTTTTACTAAATTCTACCATTTTGATGTATTTTCTTCTTCTGAAGCAGTTTTTGGTAGAAAAGTACTTCAGGCAGCGGTTTCAGTTTGAATCTTCTGTTTATGTTTTTCATTAAACTTTATTTTGGGTGTGGATTATTTTCAGCAGGAATTGGCTGTCTTTATTTTATCCCTCCCTCTCTAGTGACTCTTGCATGGAAAGATCCACATCTTGGGTAGTCATTATCCCATACGTCACTAGCTCATGGACTCTTGCTAATTACATGAAAGAAAACATAATTTATGTAAGAACTTACCTGATAAATTCATTTCTTTCATATTAGCAAGAGTCCATGAGGCCCGCCCTTTTTTTGTGGTGGTTATGATTTTTTTGTATAAAGCACAATTATTCCAATTCCTTATTTTATATGCTTTCGCACTTTTTTCTTATCACCCCACTTCTTGGCTATTCGTTAAACTGATTTGTGGGTGTGGTGAGGGGTGTATTTGTAGGCATTTTGAGGTTTGGGAAACTTTGCCCCTCCTGGTAGGAATGTATATCCCATACGTCACTAGCTCATGGACTCTTGCTAATATGAAAGAAATGAATTTATCAGGTAAGTTCTTACATAAATTTATGTTTTTTTTGTGAACTTTTGTAATGAATACATCTCCTCCCCATATGAAAATGCAGTATACGTTCCTTAGCGAGACACCCTGTTTTCAGGGTAAAAAGTGACTTTAAATCCATCAGGGAAAGAGATGTACTGGTGAGCATTCTTCATTAATCTTGCAAGCCCAGAGACCTTTAGTTCATCGGGCCCATAGTGTTATTCTTTATATAGGTAACACTGAATGTTAGGACAAGGGTGGGCCATACAGGAGTCAGGGCATATGGGGGAGGGAAATAAGTGTAATGAACTGTGGGTCCCAGAAATTAGTCTTGCCCAAGGCCCCGCCAATTGCTATAGGTGTCCCTGATATTCTGTCACACAATGGGACCGTGACAGGTGTGCAGCTTCACTGTGTGCTACTCGACTATGTGAGATAAAATAACTAGCCAGTATTACTGAGAATGTCTCCTACCTGAAGAACAATTTCTTTTTTTAATATGCTTTTAATACCACAATATATTTGAAATTGATCCTTTTTTGCAATCAAAATATCTTTTTGTCATAGAAACCACCACCATAATGAAAATTCCAGTACCTAAGTACCTTTAATAAGGACATGTTTTTAGAACAGTGGGTTGTGATTTAAATGAGCAAAACAATCTATTTTAAATTTAAAAAAAACTACAGGAGAAAGTTCCTATGCATGTAATACTCTGCAGCTCAAATAACAAGTAATTGGAAACCCACCAAGGGGAACAAATATTATCATACAGTATCCCTTTAACTGCTGATCTATATGATTTGTGCATTTTATATATTTTTGTCCATTTTAGATATTTAGACAAATTTAAGTAAAATATTAGTAGTCTGCATGACAAGCCTATTGGGCTGTGACCATTTTCAAATTGGTTAGTAGTGTAAACTATCATATCTTCATCTTAATAAAATGAATTGCTAACCACAAGTTGCCCACACAAAGTTAACTGATATTTACTCCTGCCACTCTGTTTAACCAACGTTAAATAGGTGATTTCCTTGTGTGAGAATATTGTAGTCAATCACAATGATCGAGATAAGCTTTGAGATTTGTGGATTTTTTTTTAACCTTGTCCTGACTATGTTCTAAAATACTAATTGGAGTTTTAATATGCGTTTTGCTTTATAAGGTCTAGCATAATATTTTGTGCATAGCAAATGTGTTTGATATATGCACTAAGGCCATTCTATAGAGTACTACCGTATATAACATGCCTGTTTGAGTTGTTGCCATAGGTCACTATGCAACATGATTTGATTGTATAAGGCTGCACTCTTATCAGTGGGTGTTACTTCTTATACTTTCTGTAAGGACTTTTAACCTATATCATATATATTATTCAACACTGAACACTTTTGTATTCCTGTTAAATCAAAACCTAAAACCAAATATTGTTCAGTTTTTTCTAGTTTTCTTTTCTGTATTTCTGGGTACACAGTTTAATTTTTCTAATAATTCCTATGTTGGAATTGCAGTATTTAATAGTTTTTTTAACAGAATGAAGAGTTTTTGCATTTTCTTCCTGAACTCTATATATATTTATGTATGTGTGTATATGTATGTATTATATCATTTTTATACATAAAATAGTATAATATTTAAAAGGACATTATAATGCTGTTAAAATGAATTATATTCAATATTTTTTACCCTTTGTCAGTATTTTTTGTAGTCTTTAATAGGGAAAGCTCTAACTGGCTATGTTTGCAATAGTGGCCCTTGCCAATAATGTGTTCATCTCCTGCATAGGGGCTCACAACTCGTGTCCTACTGAGGAGCTGCAGCTTGTTGAGGCTACCAAGGTTTATATTTGTTAAAATGGGGAGAGAGTAAGCGCTAAAAAGCTTAAAAGGCTTGTAAAAAGTACATTTTAATACATATAAAAATTTTTACAAATGGCAATCAGACGCATGGATCCATGTCTGACTTAACATAAAAATATATAATAAACAAATCTAAAAGTATCTAAAAATATCCAATGGAGTAAAGCATGTGACGCTGACTTAGTGAGCCAGTGATGAGGAGTTAGAAGGACATGTACATTCAATAATATAAACAACCTAAGTGAGTGATTGAGTGCACACAATAGCTGTCAACAAAGAAAAATAGCATTCACAAAAAATAGTGTTCACAAAAATTGGCGTACATAAAAAATGTTCAAATGTTCAACCGATTTTATGTAAGTGTTCCGGTCCCCACAAGGTTTATATTTGTTTGCCTTTGGACATGAGGCTTAAATTGAGGAGAGTGAGAAGAAAAAAACTTCACACAGGACTTAAAAAAGGGGGAAAGGAGTTGTGTTCTGCATAAAAATGTATGATTTTATTTAAATTTCACAGAAATGGAGCATACATTTTTATAATTGTAGTATACTTGAATGGAGCATACATTTTTATAATTGTAGTATACTTGAATGGAGCATACATTTTTATAATTGTAGTATACTTGAATGGAGCTAGTATTGATGTATTAAACTGTATGTATCATTTCCTCAACCATTAAGACTCCATTATACCCCATGTGTGTCTTGAGAAATAAAACTCAGATACAGTAGCATTTTTATTAAATACAATAAAAAATACACTCACTCGGCAAGAGAGCACTTTTTACACATTGGCTTCATAATGATGTGATGTATAGAAGTTGTTCAGTGCACTCCTTGGTACTGAGCAGGAGATAATTATGAATATCCTTGCAATCCTTTGTCAGAAACAAATCTCAAAGATGTCAAGTTGCATTGACTAAACATCACTATTCTGCACTGCAGAGGTCTCTATTTATACAAATTCTTGTGACCTTTTATAATCTCCATCCATAGAGGAAATTAATGGTCAGTTAACCAGTGTGTGTTGTTTTTTTATGGGGGGGGGGGTGAATGTTCTGCCTCACACCATTTCCCATATGTTTAATATTTTCTTTATGTTTTTTTTGTAGCCCAAACCCACCAAGGGAAGAATGCGTATCCATTGTTTGGAAAATGTGGATAAAGCCCTCCAGTTCCTGAAAGAACAAAGGGTTCATCTTGAAAACATGGGCTCTCACGATATTGTTGATGGAAATCACAGGCTGACCCTTGGTCTGATATGGACGATCATTCTCAGATTCCAGGTATATATGAAGTTTCAGGCACGCAAGCTCCCTGAAAGAGCAAACCTAATTGGAGAAACTATGTAAATGTATTTATTATATCTCTTTATTTTATGTAAGTTTGTGGAAGGATAGATTAGAATAAAAAATTAAATATTTATTTTTCTTATAGTTTCTTTTTGCTAAGGGTGATACATAAATCACCAGTTCCAGCCTATAGCTACAGATGAAGTATAATGAACATTTCAATATTTGCTTAGTAATTATTACTTAGCTTTTTTTTTTTTATTAGAAACTAGCTTTATTTAAAATTGCGCACATAAAATATAATGACATCTATAAATGTTGAGTTTACATATAGTACGGAGAAATGTGGTCATGATCGCTGAAATCTCAAATTGCATATACAAAGTCCTAGTTTTTTTTATTACTTTGTGTGAATATTTATTCTTGTATAAAAAGGCAATAGTTTGTATTGATATACACAGCTTGTTTAAATGTAATCTGTATTGTTTTTTTTTTTTAGATTCAAGATATTAGTGTAGAAACCGAAGACAACAAGGAAAAGAAATCTGCTAAGGATGCACTGCTTTTATGGTGCCAGATGAAGACAGCTGGGTGAGTGAAGATTAAAAGATTACCACAAAAGATCTTCTTACACAGTTTAGAGTTTTCACAAAAACAATTGTGGTAGTTATAAACATGTCCTCCTTAATTAGATTAGTTAAAAACACATAAATGACTGTATTCTTGGCTAATATTATTGTAAGTGTGTAAAAGAATGAACAAGATGGGTCTTTCTCTCCCTCTGCCTGAGCTTAAACAGCTTGAGATTGTACTATGAAATGTTAAGTTTTGTGTAGTGAAAAAAAACTTCAATATTCAATACTTATTGGTCTAGTGACTATCTTATTGAACTTAAAGGGACAGTCAACACCAGAATTTTTGTCGTCTTAAAAGATAGATAATCCCTTAATTACCAATTCCCCAGTTTTGCATAACCAACACAGTTATATACATGTTTTACCTCTGTAATTACCTTGTATCTAAGCTCCAGCAGACTGCCCCCTTATTTCAGTTCTTTTGACAGACTTGCATTTTAGCCAATCAGAGCTGTCTCCATGGTAAATTCACGTGCATGAGCTCAATGTTATCTATATGAAACACGTGAACTAATGCCCTCTAGTGGTGAAAAACTATCAAAATGCATTTTATATTAGAGGCGGCCTTCAAGGTCTAAGAAATTAGCATATGAACCTCCTAGGTTTAGCTTTCAACTAAGAATAATACCAAGAGAACAAAGCAAAATTGGTGATAAAAGTAAATTGGAAAGTTGTTTAAAATTGCATGCCCTATTTAAACATGACTTGACTGTCCCTTTAAAGAAGGAATCTTAAAGAGACCTTAAACACTAAACACATATTGTAAGCATAGTATTGAGGTTATTCCCTGAATCCCTCTAGTCAAGGGTGCCGCCATGTTGAAATCTATCACTACATTCCAGTGATGACTTGTTTGCACATCCACATCATCTTTTCTTCAGATACCTGCAGAGTAACCTAGGTTCCAAAATGGTGGCATCCATGATTAGAGGAAGATGCCTGAAATGCATTTTAGTGTCCCTTTAAGTTACAACATAGTAGTGTGAATTGCTTTAGGTTTATGGACACTATTCCTTTACACTTATTTCTTCAATATTTAAACAACTATTAATTTAAAAATTCTGCATATTATTCTCAGGCTAATATTGGCTTTGAATTTAACTAGCGATTTATATGTTTAAAGGGATATTAGTTACAGATAATGCAAAAATAAAAACCGTTTTATTCAGGGCATTACATTTTTTTTTATTTTTTTTTTATTTTTTTTTAAAAAGCAGAAAAAATACCTTCTTTTAAATGCAACAGAGAAAAAATACTTAAATGTTTCTCTCATATTTTTGCTATTTGGTTTTGGCAGCAGTAACATTTCTTTAATCTAGAGATAAAGGACCCTTTTAGACACATTTTTTATAGTGTTTGGTGGGGGTTTTGGGGGATTTTTTTTGTGTGCCTTTCCCATTAGCAGCATGAATACAAATCAAACCATCTAGTCTTTCCACTCATCACCAAAAGTATGTCTGACCAATTTATTAGGCATCTCTCTAGCTCAACGCAAGTGATGCTATATGTCGGAAAATTTATTTAGGTTTTGTGCTGCCCTAGGCACTCAAAATTTTGCTGCCCCTCCCCCCCCCCCCCCTTTAGGCCTATTTTAACCCCTTTTTTTTTTTTCTTCAGAATTTAAAATGACTTTTATTTTTTATTTGTATTATTATTATTTTTCATAGCATTTCCAAGGGTTTTACCTTGCTACCAGTACATTATTTCACTACAAATGTGCTCAGGGGAACTGGGAAACCAAAAAAGTTCAGTTAAATTACAGAAAAATGGGGCAAGATTAACAATTAAAACACTATACAGCAAAGTTGTTTGGTTTTTTTTTGTGTAAAAACGACTTATTTTATATAAAAGTGTTTAATGCCCCTTTAAATACATGCATTCCTTTCAAAGATGTGTCAGCATAGTCAGAGCCAGACAAAGAGAGTGATAAGATCTTAAATCGTGCTGCAGTTTATCTATGACTCTGGCTCAACCTAACCTTTACTCAGTCCCATTGCAACCCAATGCATGCCATTAACTCTAGCTGCAGTTTGCCGTTTGCCCTTTGCAATACATACTGTGGTTAACTTGGCCACCAGCCCAGGTCACTATTAAAGGGACAGTCTAGTATAAATTAAACTTTCATTATTCAGATAGGACTTTTAATTTTAATCAACTTTCCATTTACTTTTATCATCAAATTTGCTTTTTTCTCTTGGTATTCTTAGTTTAAACTAAACCTAGGTAGGCTCATATGCTAATTTCTAAGCCTTTGAGGGCTGCCTCTTATCACATGCTTTTTAAATCTCTTTTCAACACAGAGACAGAAAGTACACGTGGGCCATATAGATAACACTGTGTTCAGGCACAGGGGGTTATTTAAGATTTAGCACAAAACAATGCTACATTTAAGACAATAGATTATAAACAGTCACAGTCATGTGATCAGGGGGCTGGAAGAAGGTTCCTAGATACAAGGTAATCACAGAGGTAAAAAGTATATTAATATAACTGTGTTGGTTTTGCAAAACTGGGGAATGGGTAATGAAGGGATTATCTATCTTTTAAAACAATAACAATTCTATGGTAGACTGTCCCTTTAAATATAAAAGCAATCTTAACCTTGATCCCTCCCACAGCAATGCCCTAAGCCTTAACACTCTTTCATAATGTTTTACCATTAGTAAGCTTCCTAATCATTTCTACCATTGTAATTACCTCCCATTAAAATCTAACCGCAATTTGCCATGACGACCCCATTGCAAATCTTACAAAAAGCTAATCCCATTTGCAGGATCTAACCCCACAAAGTCAACACTATTGCAAGAGTCTGAAGAGGAGTCACCATGATCATGGTGCTATGATGGGAGACTTGGTTTACAGCAGTTAAAAGGGACTCCTCACTCCTGCCTGCTAAATACATTTTATTTCTGAAATCAGTCAGTCAGCAAATGTCTCAGTGACTGTGACCTACCTGAGGTGCTGAACTCCACTGTCTGACCGTGACAACTGACTTCCTTAATACCCCCCTTCAGTCCACTGATCAGTCTCCTCTCTGTTTTTACTCCGTCTTCCTCCACAGTGCAGCCGGTCATGTGACCGCTCGGCGGTAAGCTGCCCAGACAAAATATTTTCTTTTTTTATAGCCACAGTCAGTGCAGCAGTCGGGGCAGAGTGCCGCCCACCAAAATTTGTCGCACTAGGCACCGGTCTTGTTGGCCTATGCCTTAATACGCCCCTGAAGTATGTGCAATCTCTATCTTATAAGTTATAAACCACATGAACATGTAACACTTGAAACCATGAATTACATCCACTCTAGATGGGTAAATATGAACCAAATGGTCAAACTAGACTTAGACGATGGATGAATGACACCATAGCTAGATGCAGTGCATTTCATTTGGATATACATCTAGTGAATTTTGTGGGGCCAGAGTTCGTAAAAGGCCCAATGCATGACTCTTCCCTTATGTGAGGCCACTTGAAGACTTAAAGGGATATAAAACCCCAAAACTTTCTAATTTACTTCAGTTATCTAATTTGCTTTGTTCACTTGGTATCCTTTGTTGAAATGCATAAACCTAGGTAGTCTCAGGATCTGGGCTCTAACTGCTGATTGGTGGCTGCACATATATAACTCTTATCATTGGCTTACCTATGTGTCCAGCTAGCTCCCAGTATTGCATTGCTGCTCCTTCAATAAAGAATACCAAGAGAATGAAGCAAAATTGATAATAGAAGTAAAATGGAAAGTTGCTTAAAACTTAATGCTTGATCTTAATCATAAAAGGAAAATTTTGGGTTGAAGAGCACCATTTACACAAGTATTTTTTGACTGAGCTCATGAATGCCACCAGGCTTTATAAGAGGTGTATCCTGGGACTGCTATGCAATGACCGTTTTAATTGCTTGTAAAACATTTGCTTTCTATGCTTTTATTTTTCTTTTTTTTTTCTTTCTTTTTACAAACATAGCACTTAATTGCATAAATAAAACATTGAATTTAAAATACTTTTTTTGCCCACAGTAATAAGCTATTGAAGTAGAGCGAGCAGACCCTACCCCTGATTTTTGTTCTCCCCTTGAATGTGTTTCCAATAATCAATTTGACCTGTTTGTAGATAGTTCATTTAACTTTAATTGTTATTTGAAATAGCTACTTTTGCATGTTGTATCCCCACCTATACTGAAAATATGAGCAAGAAACATTTTTCTGTAGGTAAGCTATGTAAATATGAGACAATAGCACTGATTAATGTCCCAGTGGAGGTGAAATTGCTACTTGTGCTCAAGACATGTACAGTATGTAGTTATTATTATTATTTATTATTATTAACGCTAAACTTGAATATGCAGTTTCACACTGAGGTTAGTTTCTTTTTGAATCAGCTTGTTTCAATGGTAATTTGTGAGCTATCAGTAATCATGGATTCATAGTAAAATGTACATGTGAAAATGTGAAACTTTATGAATTACTACATACTTTTTTTCCACTTTAGATATCCAAATGTGAACATTCATAACTTTACAACTAGCTGGAGGGACGGTATGGCATTTAACGCACTCATTCATAAACACAGGTAAGTCAGCTCATCTTTCTATTTCCCCAAAAAAGATGATGAATCGTATTATTGGCAAAAGGACTCTCTCTGTTAATTCATTGCATCCAATACAATTTTCCTCCTCTAAAAATACTATACAATTTTGCCCCTATTTAACATTTTTAAATAACTTTTTTTTTTTTTATGCCTTTTTTTCTTTTTTCAATTTTTTTATTTGTAACATTCAAACTGAATAACAGCTGAGTTTAATACAGCTTTAACAATAAAGTTGCCGTGTTTTATAACACTTTAATTAGTCTTAACATTACTGGGTAAATCTATTCAAAATATAGGCAAGTGTTCAAAAGTTAATTTGGTTTTGGCATGTTCATGTGTCAATTACCCGCGTTGCCCAATGATGTCACTTTATTTGAGGCCACACTCTTAGACTGAGAGCTCAGAGACTTTTTGGCTGGCACCTCCTGTGCTGTTGCTGGGGGAGAAGCAACCGATGCATTCAACTTGTTTTAGGAATTTACATTTTACTCAAGACTTTTGTTATTTGGGTGTTAATTTAAATGATGGCTCCTGTAAACTAGTAGCTTGTTTCTTGAGAAAATTGATGTGGCGTTTTCTACGTTTTAATAATGTTGCTTGGATTATGGAGTCAAACTGAAAGGATACTAGTCCCATTTTTTTTTCTTTCATGATTCAGCTAGATCATGCAATTTTAAGCAACTTTCTAATTTATTCCTAATATCAATTTTTCTTTTTTCTTTGTTCTCTTGCTATCTTTATTTGAAAGAGCAGGAATGTAAACTTAAAGGGCCATAATACCCAAATGTTTAAACACTTGAAAGTGATGCAGCATAGCTGTAAAAAGCTGATTAGAAAATATCACCTGAACATCTCTATGTAAAAAAGAAAGATATTTTACCTCAAAAGTTCCTCAGTAGCCACCTCCCATTGTAAAGGATTTCTAAGCAGCATTTTAGTGTGTTTGTTCTGGGACATCTGAAGGGACTAGCATTGTGCACTCTCATATTATTTCACCAATCGGGTAAAGGAAGCTTACTATGAAATCTCATGAGAGTTAAGTCAAATCTCATGAGATCACAGTAAGAGTTCATGACCTCAGCACTGCTGATGCTGATTGGCTGCTGTTCATTTCTTCATTTTTTTTAATTTTTTTTACCTGCAGCTGGGAGCAGCTGAGTATAACTTTTTACACAGAACTTACTCTGCTGAGCTGAGGAGATTGTGTGGTAAAATATCTTCCTTTTTTACATAGAGATACTCAGGTGATATTTTCCTGTCAGCTTTTTACAGTTATACTGCATCAGTTTCAAGTGATTTAGCATATGAGTATTATGTCCCTTTAAGAGCCGGCTGATTTTTGGTTCAGCACCTGGGTAGTGGCTGCTGATTGGTTTGCTACATTTAGCCACCAATCAGCAAGCGCTACCCAGGTGCTGAACCAAAAATGGGGTGGTTCTTAAGTTTACATTCCTGCTTTTTCAAATAAAGATTGCAAGAGAACGAAGAAAAATTTATTATAGGAGTATATTAGAAAGTTGCTTAAAATTGCATGTTCTATCTGAATCATGAAAGAAATAAATTTGGTTCAGTGTCCCTTGAAGCCATTTTCATAGTACATTTTCCTAGATAATATTCGTTGAATACATTCAGCGACCAACATTTATTATGTGTTTGAAAATAACTTATTCCATACCATTAGGTGTAGGATTCAGTTCTGTTTTTATTTTATGAAAATAAATTATTAAAAGAAAATTCAATTTTGCAGAATTCGTAGAAAAAGTTTGGTTTTATATTTTTAAACAATATGATCTCAATAATATTACAATACAAATGGACCATTATTTAATACAAACAAGTGATAAGTATCTTGAAGAGTATAAAAATAGGTTACAGCAGAAATGGGACAATCTGTAGTATCACTGGAGCTATAAGAGCTGTAGCAGGTAGAAGTGTAAATTCGGTGATGGCTCCTCATGCTTAGAGGGCTATAGCAGCTACAGTTGACAAGATGGTTTAAAGTAATCATAATATGAAGTTACTTGGGTAAGCAAAACATTAATACAAAGACTGTCAATAACTATGCGAACCAAAGAGAAAGAAATATAAGAGAGAGGAAAAAGGACACCACAAACAAGAAGAAAAGAGGAAAACCGGACCAAAGAAGAAAGCATAAGAAGGAAAATGAAGGGGTGGAGGGAGGTAAGAGGGGAAGTGATGTTATGGCAATGCACTAACACTACATGGGTAACTGGCCCTAAAAAGAACTATCATACCATTTTGGGGTACAGTATTTTTATTGATCTACTCGGAGAAACCTTGACGTTTGACTTGAGAGAAATAGGATCACAGTAAATCACTATCAAGATGATCTTTGTTTTTAGTTCCGCTGATATTGAGTTATAGGAGTAAAAAGGTCATATTGGGTACAAAAATGTAGGTAAAATGTACTAATTGTTCTTTATACCGATATAACTGGACTGTGCAGACAAGATGGCGCTAAATAAAATAATACAAGTGAGTGGCACTTTTTATTGGATTGTTTTTTAATGATGCTTTCTTTGTTTAAAAACAGGCCGGACTTAATTGATTTTGATAAATTAAAGAAATCCAACGCACACTACAATCTTCAAAATGCTTTCAACCTTGCAGAGCAGCATCTTGGCCTTACTAAGCTTCTGGACCCTGAAGGTAAGTAATTGGCTGCTTTAAAATGGTGGCTAACCTATTGACATGCTTTCTTCTTTATAAAATAGCAATTGTTTAGATCTTAAAGGTACATGAAACTTAAAATATGGATAGCATGATTGTTAGAGCATACAGTTTTTAACAACTTTCCAACTTACCTCTTATCTAATTTGCTTCTTTCTCTTGATTTTCTTTGTTGAAAAGCATATCTAGGTAGGGTCAGGAGCTTGGAGCTAGCTGCTGATTGGTGGCTGCGCATATATGCCTCTTGTCATTGACTTACTGATGTTTTCAGCTAATTCCCAGTAGTGCCTTGCTGCTCCTTCAAGAAAGGATACCTAGAGAATGAAGCTAAATTGGCAATAGAAGTAAAGTTGTTTAAAATGTCGTGCTATATCTAAATCATGAAAGAAAAAAATTGGGTTTCATGTCCCTTTAATATCAGCCTCATAAACAGCTTTTTAAAAATGTGGTCAATGCAAGTCTGGGGTGTTAATTTATGTTGCTTTGTGATTTTAGATATCAGTGTGGATCATCCAGATGAAAAATCCATCATCACCTACGTAGTAACATACTACCACTACTTTTCTAAGATGAAAGCCCTGGCTGTGGAAGGGAAGCGTATCGGAAAGGTTTGTAAACTATATAAAATGGGTCTGTTATTTTTTGAGACATTTTCCCAGGTCAGGGGTTACAATCCTTGGTATGCGTTCTCAAGAAGGCAAACCACTGGGCTAGTTTGCATGCAGGATAACTTTTTAGAAGATTTGGTCACAAACTCTCAAAAAAAGAATCACCACCCCTGCCCTAGGATCATTTTTAATACTAAATACTGTAAATAATCTGACTGATGTAGCAAGCGCTAATCCTTTATCCTCCAGCTCTGCCATTGCAAGGGTTAGAGTTGTGCGCTCACATGATGCGTTTTTCTTTGTTAGGTGCTGGACAATGCCATTGAAACTGAAAAAATGATTGAGAAATACGAATCTCTGGCTTCTGACCTCTTAGAGTGGATTGAGCAAACCATCATCATCTTAAACAATCGTAAATTTGCTAACTCTTTGGTCGGAGTGCAGCAACAACTGCAGGCGTTCAACACATATCGCACAGTGGAGAAGCCACCAAAGTAAGTGTTCACTAGAACTCAGTTGGATAAGAGTTACAATATTTCAGGGCTTGACAAATCTAGGGAGCCAAAGTGCCTAGAAGATTACTTCTGGCTCCTAACTTTTTGCATATATCTATATAGATATATCCAAAAACAATAAAATTAAAAAAATGAAGCTTTGACTACATAATATTCTTCCTGGCCAGTGTTCCACTGCTGAGCTGCTCACAAAATGTGGCCTTAGAGGAAACACTGTTTCTGGCTTCAAAATTTCAATTAATTTTGCCAAACTCTGCAACAGGTAATACAATTTGAATCCTGTTCAAATGGAAATAACTGAGCAAGATGTAGTTATTATTTGATTTTCATATTATAAAGGGAAGGAAATCCCTGAATAATGAATTAGGTAGCCTATGTTTGCTTGGCTTATACGTCTTGTGTTAAATTTGTTCACCCTATTAACATATGACTTTTTTTTTTCAGGTTTACAGAAAAAGGAAATCTGGAAGTGCTGCTTTTTACTATTCAGAGCAAAATGAGGGCAAATAACCAGAAAGTGTACATGCCACGGGAGGGCAAACTCATCTCAGATATTAACAAGGTGACAGATTCCCCCATATTGCTATTTGTTTCTATTGCCTTGTGCCTGATATGAAATGCAATATGTTGGTCTCAACATTCTCATAGATATTTCACAATCAAGCCGGGATTGGCAGAGCAAACATTTTAACCCCTAATTTCTTCGAATCAAGGTTCCTTCTTGCAGATTATAATTGTGTAAATAACACACAGAAATTCATGTTTATATTTTATATATAAAAATATACTCATTCATAAGCTTACCCTAAATGCATGATAGAATATTTTTTGTTTTGGGGGGAGGGACATGAATAACTGACTTGTAAAAATATTTTTAGTAACCATGTTTGTGTAATTCTTACTGTTTGAAAAAAATACAAAAAATGAATGTTTTAAGCTCATAATATATCACCTTTTATAGATCATACATTTATAAATGCTGATAAACTTATTTTAAAACAACCTTGTTTATGATTTGTTAAAACAAATTTGGGTAAAAACTCACAATGTACAAATCACAGGTCACTATCCTTAATGCTACACATTGTTTGCGTATAGCACTTTGTGAGGGATAATAAGTAATTTCCTTCCATAAGACAGGGAGAGTCCATGACTTAATTCCTTACTGTTGGGAAATACAACACCTGGCCACCAGGAGGAGGCAAAGACACCACAGCCAAAGGCTTAAATATCCCTCCCACTTCCCCTATTCCCCAGTCATTCTTTTGCCTTTCGTCACTATAGGAGGTGGCAGAGAAGTGTCAGTAGATTTGGATAGTCCTGTAATGGGTATGTTCCCTTTGAGAAAGGACTGGAGGTTTAAGTAATCATGTTAACCTCTCAGTGAGAGTATTGATGAAAGTTAGAGGCTGGAGATGCAGGGAAAGTTTTTCTGCGAACCCATCCAGACTGTTGCTAACAGCTCCTGAGCAATCAGTGTTGACGAGTTTCACTGCTTGTTGCTACACACACAAGCCCATGTTAGAAGCGCTGCTGCAAGACTGTCACACTTGAGAGGTTGTGCCTGTTCCACAGCATGGATCCTGGAGGGGAAGACCGTTTTTTATATATACAATTTAAAACGCTATACAGGGTCACATTGTGGCTCCTTGATAGGATCAAGGCTTAATATCTCCTTCAGGGTGATTATTTGAACAGTTTGGGGATTTATATCTGCTTAATGTGAGTTTTTTTTCTTTTTTAGGTTCATAGACTGTGTTTTTTGTGTTGGAACAGGTTTCACTTTCGTTTTTGAAGTGTTGCACAGCTTATAATAGCTTGGTGCCCTTTTTCATAGCAGGGGAAGTCCTGTCTTGCGTACCACTAGACCGGGTGCAGTCTCTTTAATTTCCTAAGATCCTGCTGCAGACATCTCTCCTGAGTTAGCTGTCTGGGTCTAGGAGGTGGTGATTGCCCCAGCCATTGGGAGTATTAAGGTGTGTTTTTTTTTTTTTTTAAATTAAAGTATTTCTTGTTTTGCCCTTCTGTGGGTATATACAAAGCTATGGAGGACTTTGACACTACATTAGAAGGTTCCACTCCTTCTATACTGATTAATAATTCCTGTTTATATTGTGAGGAGACTGTGGTTTGCCCATCTGCTCAATTTTGTTCCATTTGCCTAAACACTGTTCTAAAGTCTAAGAAGGGAGACAAGCCTGCTAGTACTAATATCGCTATTAGCCCTTCTGAGCCGTCTACTTCTCAGGAATCTGGGTCCCGAGAAATTACTACCCTTTCTACATTACCCGCTCTACATGCAGTTCCGCACGGCTCAACTAATCCTCCATCTGGAGGGGGCTTTTTTCCAGCGGACTTTACCTCGCAATTACAATTTGCGGTGTCTGCGGCCCTGAGTGCCTTACCTCGCTCTAACAAACGCAAGAGAAAGGTTAAACATAGTTCTCCTGACCTAGAGTCATCTAAATATTTGTCGGATTTGGCTACTATATCCCAGCTATCCGAGGATGAGTTAACCTCTGTAGCTTCAGAGGTTGAACTTTCTGAGTCGGAGACTTCAGTTACTAAACCTCCTTCAGCGGAGGAACCCTCCTTTAGATTTAAAATTTAGCATCTGCGTTTTTTATTAAAGGAGATTCTGTCTACTCTAGAGGTTCCAGAGGCTACACTCCCTGAGGAGCCTAAGATCCCTAAATTATATAGGGTTTACAAAGATATGAAGGTCACTCTGACTTTTCCTGTGCCAGGTAAGATGGCGAACATTATTAGTAACGAATGGGTAAGAGTAGGAACTTAGCTTGTACAAACAGAGCGCACCAAGCAGCTTCCGATCCTCTTATCCCTAACAGCGGAAGTAAAACCAGCTGTCATGGAGTGCCGTAGCAGTGGCGGAATCATGCCACGAAAGCAACAATGCAGGCACTGCACAGGGGTACTGTGTAAAAAAACTCCCACATTTATTGAAGACAGGTAAAAACAGCCAAAGCTGAGTGCACAAACATGAGCCAAAAATGAATGCAGACAGACAACAGGCACGACAATGACGTGTTTTGCGCCCCCTAGTGGCGCTTATTCATAGACATCAATGTCTATGAATAAGCGCCACTAAGAGTAGGAACTTCTTTTTCCCCCTCGTCTACTTTTAAAAAATGATTCCCGGTCCCTGACTCAATTAGATTTGTGGGGCTCCATCCCAAAGGTGGATTTAAATTTTAAAATTTAAACTTTTCTGAGGAAGATGTTTCAACATACTGGGTTTTAATTTCAACCGGCGGCAGCTGTAGGTGCGGTTGCTGGAGCAGCTACCTACTGGTGCGACACTCTGTCGGAGCTCATTGAGGTAGAGACTCCTCTTGAGAGAATTAAGACACTGAGAATTGCTAACTCCTTCATCTGTGACATGAATATGCAGATTATTCACATAAATGCAAAGGCTGCTGGCTTTGCGGTTCTAGCCCGCAGGGCTCTCTGGTTTCTGGTCTCTTGGTCTGTGGATATGACTTCTCAATCCAGACTCCTTTCTCTTCCCTTCAAGGGGAAGATTTTTTTTTGGCCCAGGGCTGGACTCCATTATCTCTACGGTTACCAGAGGGAAAGGTGCCTTCCTGCCGCAGGATAAGAATAGGCCTAAGGGACGGCAACTGTCTAATTTTTGTTCCTTTCATGCTGACAAGTCACAACGAAAGCAGTCCTCTTCCAAGTTCAAGCAGCCCAAGAGTACTTGGAAGCTGGCTCACTCCTGGAATAAGTCCAAACAGACTAAGAAGTGAACTAAATACAAATCAGCATGAAGGGGCAGCCCCCGATCCAGGATCGGATTGAGTAGGGGGCAGACTGTCTCTTTTTTCAGACACTTGGTTCCAGAATGTACAGGATCCTTGGGTCCTGGAGGTTGTATCTCAAGGATACAGGATAGGATTCAAGTCTCATCTGCCCAGGGGAAGATTCCTACTCTCCAGTCTTTCAACAAGACCAGAAAAGAGGGCTGCCTTCTTAGGTTGCATATGGGATCTCTCCTCTCTAGGAGTAATTGTCCCGGTACCTACAGCAGAAAAAGGTTTGAGGTTTTATTCAAACCTTTTTGTGGTTTCAAACAAGGAGAGAACTTTTCGTCCAATTCTGGACCTAAAGTGCCTAAACAAGTTTCTGAGTGTTCCCTCTTTCAAGATGGAGACAATACGGACAATCCTGCCTCTGCTTCAGGAAGGACAGTTTATGACCACAATAGACCTGAAGGATGCATACCTTCTTGTCCCGATTCACAGGGAACATTTTCAGTTCCTGAGATTTGCTTTTCTGGATCAGCACTTCCAGTTCATAGCTCTTCCGTTTGCCATAGTTACTGCTCCAAGGATATTTACAAAGGTTCTGGGGGCTCTTCTAGCCGTTGCCAGAACACGAGGTATTGCAATAGCACCTTACCTGGACGATATCTTGGTACAGGCACCATCTTTTCGTCTAGCAGAAGAAAATTCGGAGTCCCTTCTCAGTCTTCTTCGATCACATGGATGGAAGATAAACTTGGAAAAGAGTTCTCTTACTCAAAGTACAAGGGTGAATTTCCTGGGAACTATAATAGACTCCATATCCATGAGAATATTCCTCATAGATCAGAGACGTTGCAAGCTAACTTCTGCATGTCTTGCCTTCCAGGCCTCCTTGAGACCCTCAGTGGCTCAGTGTATGGAGGTAATCGGACTCATGGTGTCCTGGATGGACATCATTCCTTTTGCCAGATTCCATCTCAGACCCTTACAACTATGCATTCTGAGACAATGGAACGGCGACCATTCAGATCTGTCTCAACAGATTGTGCTGGACAGCCTTTCGAGAGACTCGCTCTCCTGGTGGCTTTGTCCAGATCAGCTGTCCCAAGGCACGTGCTTTTTGAGACCGTCTTGGGAGATTGTGACTAGGGACGCTGGGGAGCCTTTTTGGGGTGCCAAGAAGGCACAAGGTCTTTGGACTCAGGAGTCCTCTCTTCTGATCAATATTTTGGAACTCCAGGGAATCTTCAATGCCTTGAAGGCTTGGCCCATTCTGGGTTTGTCCCAGTTTATCAGATTCCAATCAGACAATATAACCTTGGTTCCCTATATCAACCATAAAGGTGGAACGAGAAGTTTCTTGGCGATGAGAGAAGTATCTCAGATACTAGAGTGTCCGGAGACTCGCATATGTACGCTGTCAGCGATTCACATTCCGGGTGTGGACAACTGTGAAGCGGACTTCCTCAGCACGCAATCCTTTCACCCAGGAGAATGGTCTCTTCACCCCAAGGTGTAGGCAGAGATATGCAGCGAGTGGGGGACGCCGGAGATGGATCTTATGGCATCCCGCCTCGATACCAAGCTACCCAGGCACGGGTCGAGGTGTCCTCAGGCGGAATTGATAGATGCCCTATCAGTGCCATGGAGGTTCAGTCTTGTATATATTTTTCCTCCATTACCACTTCTCCCTCGTGTGGTGGCTTGCATCAAGCAGGAGCGAGCATCTGTAATTCTGATTGCTCCGTCGTGGCCGTGAAGGACGTGGTTTGCGGATCTGGTGGGGATGTCCTCATCTCCTCAGTGGAAATTACCTTGTTGCAGAGATCTGCTGATACAGGGTCACTTCGTTCATAAAAATCTAGATTCTCTGAGGCTGACTGCATGGGGATTGAACGCTTAGTCTTAGCCAAAAGAGGGATCTCTGAGAGTGTTATCGACACTCTGGTTCAAGTTCGTAAGCCAGTTACTCGTCGTATCTACCATAAAGTGTCGAGCACTTACTTGTACTGGTGTAAAGAGCGTGGCTTTTCCTGGCATAAGGATAAGGTTGCCAGAATTTTATCTTTTCTCCAGGATGGACTGGAGAAGGGCCTATCTACTAGTTCCCTGAAGGGACAGATATTGGCTCTGTCGGTGTTACTGCACAAAATATTGTCTGAGCTTCCTGATGTGCAGTCCTTTGTCAAGGCTCTGGCTAAGATCAGACCCGTGTTTAGATCTGAGGCTCCGCCTTGGAGCCTCAATCTTGTTCTTATTGTTTTGCAGCAGGCTCCGTTTGAGCCTATGCATACGGTTGACATTAAATAGTTATCTTGGAAGGTTCTTTTTTTGCTGGCTATTGCCACTGCACGCAGAGTTTGAGATTTTTGCTTTGCAATGTGATCCCCTGTATCTGTTTTTTATGCTGATAAGGCAGTTTTACGCACTAAACTAGGGTTCCTCCCTTAGGTGGTGTCGAATCGTAAAATTAATCAAGAAATTGTTGTTCCTTCCTTGTGTCCTAATCCTTCTTCAGCGAAGGAATGTTTGCTTCACAACCTAGATGTGGTTCGTGCCTTGAAGTTCTATCTTGAGGCTTCTAAGGAATACAGATAATCTTCCTCTTTGTTTGTCATCTATACGGGGAAGCGTAAGGGGCAGAAGGCTACTACAGCGGGACGACAGCCTCCTGAGAGGATAACTGCTCATTCCACTAGAGCAGTGGCTTCCTCCTAGGCTTTTAAGAACAAAGCCTCAATGGATTAGATTTGTAAGGCGGGTACCTGGACCTCCTTACACACTTTTTCTAAATTTTACAAGTTTGATGTGTTTGCTTGAAGCAGCTTTTGGGAGAAACGTGCAGGCTGTGGTGCCCTCAGAATAGGGTCTGCATATTTTTTCTGTTCCCTCCCGTTATTCATTCAGTGTCCTCTGGAGCTTGGGTATAGTTTTCCCAACAGTAAGGAATGAAGTTGTGGACTCTCCCTGCCTTATGAAAGGAAAACATAATTTATGCTTACCAGATAAATTCCTTTCCTTCCTGGCAGGGAGAGTCCACAACCCCGCCCGTAATTTGTTTTGATGGGTGGCTCCCTTTTTTATATTATTTCTTCTGGCACCTTTTTATACCCTGATGTTTCTCCTACGTTTTCTTGTTCCCTCTGCAGAATGACTGGGGGATAGGGGAAGTGGGAGGGATATTTAAGCCTTTGGCGGGGGTGTCTTTGCCTCCTCCTGGTGGCCAGGTGTTGTATTTCCCAAAAGTAAGGAATTAAATTGTTGACTCTCCCTGCCAGGAAGGAATGGAATTTATCTGGTAAGCATAAATAGTTTTTTTTCTATTTTGATCTTAAATAGTCTTTACAGAGATTAACCCTTTAATAGTATTACATGAACTAGTGTATACTGAAGCAAAATTACACCTTTTCATGACAATACAAATGCAGCAATGTATCTAAATGATTTATAATAATTAAAAAAAAAAAAGAAAATTATATTTATAAAGCTGTATTTATAATTTTATATGTATATAAACTGCAGCACAAAATGATTTAAAAAAAACATGCATGTTAGTGATTTATTTTCTAACTTAAGGACTGTAACATATCATTTGCTGTTGTAGTAAATTCTGCAAAACTGATGCTATTGGAAATTGACGCAGATATTTATGGCTGCACTTTTTTTTTATTTTTTTCAGGCCTGGGAAAGACTGGAAAAAGCTGAACATGAGCGAGAACTGGCACTGCGTAATGAGCTAATCCGACAGGAAAAACTGGAACAACTCGCACGTAGATTTGATCGCAAAGCAGCTATGAGAGAAACCTGGCTCAGTGAAAACCAGCGTTTGGTATCTCAGGTATAAAAAGATAATTTGTAGAAAAATTGGCCCCTTTTCTTTTTCGGAAGACTCCACACGTCAGATAACTTATAAAGTAATCTATGTAAGATCATTTCATAAGCTTAAGCAGAGCTGAAAGGAAGTATGCTTTGGTGGATCTACATTTGTAATTGAAGTACTTTGATTTATTACAGAAAAATAATGTAAAATAAGGCATTTTATAAAAAAATGTATTTCTAATTTAAAGAAAAATCCATATTTTGTGTTCAACTAAATACAGCTGACATTAAAAACAGCATGGAATACTATGTAGCAGAAATTAATAAAATGAGGGTCCCCACACTACACAAAACAATTTGAAGCGAGGTGGAAGGATGGAACTTTACACTACAGAAAAAAGGGGGTGCCCCCACCCTACATAGTGATTGCATTAGGTGGGGGGACCACTACACTACAGAGAAAATAATAAATAAAATAAATAAAAAAATACTTATACACCTAAAATGGCCGCCACTAGTGGAAAATGGGGAGGGTTAGAGAGCTCTTTGGGAGGGATTAGGGAGGTGGGAGGGTTGAGGAGTAATCACTATGCAGAAAAAATAATAATAATAAAAAAAAAGCCCTAAACTGCATACTATTAGACTGTGTCTGCCAGCGCCTAAGATGGTAGGGATGAGTTGTTGGGGGGGGGGGGGGGGGATCCCTGTATTTCAATACTATTACCCTTGCAAAATAACGAATTAACCCTATCCACTGCCCGGAATTTCAGAAGTGTGGTGCGCCGCTGCAATTAGCCACCTTCTAACTACCAAAAACCAATTTCTGAACAAAGGGGATCACAGAGAAGCTTTTGGAACCATTTCTGTTATGACTGCATACACTGTATGTAAACAATTTCAGTGAGAAACACAAAGTTTGTGAAAAAGTTGATGAATTTTTATTTTATTTATATATGATTGGATTTGGCGGTGAAAGTTGGTATGTAATATACCAAAATGGGCACATAGTTTTGATAGGTAGATAAAAAAAAAACTAAGGCTCGATTTCTGTTTAAATCGATTGATGCCCAAAATACCAAAATTTTAGCATTGTTGCTATGTTTTCCCGGTAGTAAGGGGTTAAAATGATATGCCCAGTTTGAATCATGTCTTTAAACAACATTAAAGGGACATTTAACAAAATAATTGCTTGACAGAATAATGTATTTAAAGCAAAGATTAGCCTCAGAATAGTATGAAATACACACACACATATATATATATATATGTGTGTGTGTGTGTATATATATATATATATATATATATATATATATATAATCTTAAATTATATTAGTTGTTTAAATAAGTAACGTTTTAGTGTTGCTAAAGCAATGGGTGCTGTCATTTTGTAACCTAAGTTTCCTAATATACCGAGGCCCAATAGAAACGGCTATAAAGGAGTCACTGGTGTGTGTAACCAATGACAGTGTTGAGTTTGCATTTCCAAATCTACAAGAAATTTGATTACAGAAAAATGGGGCAACATATGTGATGAAAACATATTGCAAAGTTTTTAGTACACATAATTAAAGATGTCATATGATAATCTCATGGTGTTTAAAGGGACACTAAATGCAATTTGTTTTTTCTTTAATGATTCAGATAGAACTTGCAATTTTAAGCAACTTTCTAATTTACTCCTATTATCAAATTTTCTTCGTTCTCTTGCTATCTTTATTTAAAAACCAGGAATATGATGCATAGGAGTTGGCCCATTTTTGGTTGAGAACCTGGGTTATGCTTGCTTATTGGTGGGTAAATGTCAGCCTCCAATAAGCATGCACTATCCATGGTGCTGAACCTAAAATGGGCTGGCTGCTAAGTTTTTACATTCATGAATTTCAAATAAAGATAGCAAGAGAATGAAGAAAAATTGATAATAGGAGTAAATTAGAAAGTTGCTTAAAACGGCATGCTTTATCTGAACCATTAAAGAAAAAAATTGGGTTCAGTGTCCCTTTAATATCCCTTTAAACTAATTTCTATCATTCATAAAGTTTTTTATTTTGATTTCAAAACTAAAAGGAAGTGCATATCTGTACAGCACTTTGGCTAATAAGGAAGACTCTCTTTTTTTTTGTGGCTAGTGACATGTCCCATGCAGCACATAAACAAACAAAAAAAAAAGCTGAATTCATTTTAAAATTACATTTACAAAATTATGTTTATGTCCCTTTTAATTCTTGGTGCCTCATCCTTGATCAATCAAGAGTAGTGCATACAGAGTGTACTCAACAATTAGCGGCTCTTAAAGGGACTGTACAGTTCAAATTAAACTTTATGGTTCAGACAGAGTATGCAGATTTAAACAGCTTTCCAATTTACTTTGCTGAACTAATTAACTACATTCTTTTAGTATCCTTTGTTGAAGGAGCGACAATGCACTACTGGGAACTAGCTGAACACTTCCGGGAGTCAATGAGAAGTGGCATATATGTGCAGCCACCAATCAGAAGCTAGCTCCTAGTAGTGCATTGCTGCTCCTAAACCTACCTAGGTATGCTTTACAATATTTTATGTTCCAACTGAATCATGATATTCAAAACCGCGCTGCTCAGGTGAGATATTCTAAGAAGTCTCGTCGGTGTGGCGAGGCCCTTAAAAAAAACAAAAAAAAACACAAATGTTATCTTTTGAGAAATGTTTATGTTGCTATGTAGTGTTCTTTATGTGAAACAGACACTGCTACATTACAGTACAAGGTCTAAAAAATGTTTGTGTGTGATTTCTCTCCATGCTGGGAGGTTTTGAATATCAGACCCTTAGGGTTTCATGTTCCTTTAAGACTGGCACTGGGGGCATGCAAATGGTGCCAGTCTAGGATTAAAAAAAACAAACCCTGGAGATATGGAACCTACTTGATGCTAAAAATCTCATTTAAACTCTAGTGTCTATAAAGGGAGAATTCTTGTAGTTTTCCAAACATGAGAGATTCCTACAATTTTGTGATGTTATGTTTTATTTTTGTGTTTTAGGATAACTTTGGATTTGATCTCCCTGCGGTGGAAGCAGCAACCAAGAAACACGAAGCTATTGAAACAGACATTGCTGCATATGAAGAACGTGTGCAAGCCGTCGTGGCTGTTGCAAGGGAACTGGAAGCAGAGAACTACCATGACATAAAGCGTATCACAGCTCGTAAAGACAATGTCATCCGCCTATGGGAGTATCTCCTTGAGCTGCTTCGGGCCAGGCGACTGCGTCTGGAAATGAACTTTGGTTTGCAAAAGGTTTTCCAGGAAATGCTGTACATTATGGACTGGATGGATGAAATGAAGGTATATTTGGCGTTTTGTTTTAGTGCGTATATGTCCGTTTTGAATCTTCTCAAAGCTCATAAAATGATTTATTAAAAAAGTGATACGTTCTGCTCAGTATAACCAAAAATAATTCTCTTTGAAAACCTTTTCTTGTAATAAATTTTGAAAACTCCTTTATCGTTTCAACATAGATTAATTCATCTAAGAAAGTCCTTCAATCAGCCTGATTACATATAGTGAGAACAATTGTGTAACTTCTGATGTAATCAAATGAAATGAACAATATGTTAGAGTATTTGATTATTGCATTACTGCTTGCATATAATTGGCCTCTGCAAGGTCAGCTCCAGTGCAGCAATGCACTACTGGGAGCTAGCAGAACTCACCTGGTGACCCAATGAAGAGGCATATGTGTGAATTTACACATAACCAGCTAGCTCCCAGTAATATATTGCTGTTCCTGAGCCTACCTAGGTATGCTTTTCAGCAAAGAATATTAAGTGAACAAACTAAATTTGATGATTGATGTAAATTTGAAATATTTTTTAAAAGTGTATCCTGTATCTGAGCCATGACTTTCATATCCATAATAATTAAGTACCAGTATTATGTTTTTGTTCTTCAAGCTGTAGCCTTTTTCTGATGATTTGACATAGATTTTCTGAGTAACCACAGGATTTTTTTGAAAAGGATTCCATAAAGTTTTAAAGAACAGAAGTTATACTGCACAGTTGGCTAAAGGGTATCTAAGCTACATAGTGTATTACAAGCGATAGATGAACTGAGCATTAATGATTTGTGTGTTTGTGTAAATATGCAGGTTCTTTTAGTTTCACAAGACTATGGCAAGCACTTGCTGGGCGTTGAGGACCTGATACAGAAGCATGCCTTAGTAGAAGCAGACATTGCCATCCAGGCAGAACGAGTGAGAGGTGTTAATGCCTCAGCACAGCGGTTTGCCACCGGAGGAGAAGGTAAATAGCCAAATCCACTGATGCCTGCAGAATTTATATTGAAAAAAGCACACATAAGATCTGTATCACTGTGTTCATTGTATTTATCTGGCAATGGAGACTTCTATAGATGTGTAACGGACTCCCTGACTTGTGCGTATTACATTTTATCATCTCTGATACATTGTTATGTAGCTATGACTTTACTGATTTAGAATGAATGGGCCTTTGTTTTAGCTAGGAAGCTAATGTACCCTTCCCAAGCCTCAATTACTAATGCATACCTAGCAGTGTTTGTGCTTCAGCTTATTTCCTTTTGTAGATGGTACATAAAGGGCAGCCAGATCTCTGGGTAATTTTATAAATGTGCCCCAAATGCCCCCAAATTACAGTGGTTTGTATTTTATTAAAAAAATAACAATTGTAGCATTTTTATTTTGTAATAAAATAACTGCAGCAGGCAGTTTTTGGGGGCTAAAGTTGGCGGGTTTGTAAAAAAACAAAAAAACAAAACCGGTTTTGAAAAGTGTTTACATTGTGGTCTATGGGAACTGTGCGTTCCCTGTAAATATATTTGTTTGTATACAATTCGCTGTCATCGCTGGGCAACTTACCCCCTTTGCTGCACTTGGGTTTTGTGCCATGTATGACGACATCAGAACGAGGCTCCCATTGGAGCCTATGGAAGCGAGCTCTCGTGAGCACAATGCTTCCCAGCAATGCATTGCTTGCAACTTGTAATACAAGCGCACGTTAGCGTGAGCTGGTATTACTTAGTGGAGTGCAAATATCGCTTTTTTATAGCGCTCCACTTGTAATCTGGCCCAAAATCATTTAATACTGTTTATTATTATCCCTTGATAATCACACAGGTTTTTAATACTATTTAATTTAAGTTTCTAAACAGCATTTTTTTGTTGTTGTTGGCAAACATGGTGTTAGATATAGATAGAATACAAAGATTTTCATTAAAGGGACATGAAACCCCAAATTTTCCTTTTGTAATGCAGATAGAGCATACATTTTTTTAAACACCTTTCCAATTTGCTTCTGTTATCAAGGTCGTTTTATTTTCTTGGAATCTTTTGTTGAAGGTGCAGTAATGCACTACTGGGAGGTAACTGAACAAATCTTTTTAGCCATGACTAGAGGGATATATGTACAGCTACCAATTATCAGCTAGCTCACAGTAGAGCATTGCAACTCCTGAGCCTACTTAAGCATGCTTTTTAACAAAATATATAAAGAGAATGAAGTAAATTCGATAATAATAGAAGCAAATTGGAAAGTTGTTTAAAAGGGCATATACTATATGTCACTGGTTTTCAACCCTATCCTCAGGTCTCCCCAACAGGCCAGGTTTTCAGGATTACCTTGGATGAGAGCAGGTAAAATAACTGTGTTTATTAAGCAGCTGATTATTTCACCTGCGCTCCAGTTCACAAATCCTCAAAATGTGGCCTGTTAGGGGGTCTGAGGACAGGTTTGTTAGCCAGTTCTCTATCTAAATCTCAAAAGTTTAAATTTGACTTTTCTGTCCCTTTAAAATAGCTTTAATGCATTTTTACTGCATCTAAGAAAAAGGACATTTTAAAGTTTATTACTGATTTATTTGATATATTATGGATTCTTCTTTGTATTTCTTTTTATGCCTCTGGCAGCATGTCCCCTGCTTACCAATAGAGCTGCTGGGATTGTCCTGAAAAGCCAATGAAAAACTGATTATAAGAAGCATGCATTTCCTGACATAGAATACATCATACATATGAAATCACTGTATGTTAAAATATTATTGCTTGAAAAGGGTTAAGTGTAAACTGTTTTAAATTATTTTTTAAACTAACAGGAAATGAATCTGTTCTTAAATAATCCTTAGATATTGGTAAATAAAATCCACCCCATAGATTTATTGGTAAACAGTGATTCACCATACAGTCAGAAAACCAATACATTGTTATGTATAGGAAGAAATAAAAATCAGATATTATAATAATAATATTTTAACATCATTTTCATTTATTCTCCTTTTAAATTATAAAAATGTTTTCTGGTGTTAATGACCCTTTAAGCACAAAACCAAACCATTCTATTTATATCAAACCTTTTTTTGGTTGGTTCATATTCACATGCGTTAGAGCTATTATAGTAACACAAAATGTAACATAATAATATGAAGTAATGTATTTTGATTTTGATCAAATGTAATGCTGATTTAACCCCTTAACGAACAGAACAGGCTATAATCAGTTGCAGTTCATGGGTTAAATGACATGAGAATATTCTGATTATAAGTGTTTGCTTTTAATATAATGATTTGCCATTTGTAGGCTATACACCATGTGACCCGCAAGTTATCCGTGATAGAGTGGCACACATGGAGTTTTGCTACCAGGAGCTTTGCCAGCTAGCTGCTGAGAGAAGGGCACGTTTGGAGGAGTCTAGGCGACTCTGGAAGTTTTTCTGGGAAATGGCTGAAGAGGAGGGGTGGATAAGAGAGAAGGAACAGATCTTATCTTCTGATGACTATGGTAAGGATTTGACCAGTGTCATCCGCCTGCTTAGCAAGCATAAAGCATTTGAAGATGAAATGAGTGGGCGCAGTGGCCACTTACTTCAAACGATAAAAGAAGGGGAGGAGATGATTTCTGAAGATCATTTTGGCTCTGAGAAAATTAGAGAGAGGATTACAGATATTCAGGAGCAGTGGGCTAATCTTGAGCAGCTATCTGCTATAAGGAAGAAACGTCTAGAAGAAACGGCTAGCTTACATCAGTTCCAGGCAGATGCTGATGATATTGATGCATGGATGTTAGACATCCTGAGAATCGTATCCAGCAATGATGTTGGTCATGATGAGTTTTCCACTCAAGCCTTAGTAAAAAAGCACAAAGATGTCGCTGAAGAAATTGGAAGTTACAGGACCACCATTGATGCACTTCATGAACAGGCTGCAGCACTACCTAAAGAGCACTTTGAATCTGCAGACGTGCAGAACAGCTTGTCTGGAATCGAGGAAAGATACAAGGAATTGGCAGAACTGACAAAGCTTCGTAAGCAAGCTTTGCAGGACGCACTCACTCTGTACAAAATGTTCAGTGAAGCAGGTGCTTGTGAGCTGTGGATCGATGAGAAGGAGCAGTGGCTGAACAACATGCAAATCCCAGAGAAACTGGAAGATCTGGAGGTCATACAACATAGGTAACCATCATTTTCACTTATCATGGGGTTTAACATTAAACCTTTGTGTTTATAACACACCTGTGCTCTCTCACATGAATATTGTAGCGCACACTATACTACAGCACACACAATAAATATTAAAGGGACAGTATACACCAATTTTCATATAACTACATGTAATAGACTCTACAATAAAGAAGAATATGCACAGATACTGATCTAAAAATAAAACCTTTAAAAAATGTGCTTAGAAGTTCCCAGTTTAGCACTGTTGATGAGGTTAGACTGGGACACCCACTGAAAGGGGCTGGGAAAGCAGGAATGGCAGACACTCCCCCCCCTCCCCTGCATATGAAAAGACCCATTATACCACCAGGAATCTGTAGACATCAGTATACATCTAAAACGTTGGTGCTTTGTTATGAGTCTGAAAATCAGCACAATGTTATTTAAAAAATAAGCAAAACTATACATATTTTCAAAAACACTCCCAGATCAACTAAATAAACATAAGCAAAAAAAATATGCAAAGAAAAATCTAGTGTATATTGTCCCTTTAACCATGGTAATGCCCGCAAAACAATGCAAGCAGCGGTATGGATTGCCCTTTAGTGATGATTATGTTCCATATTGCGTTCATTTTTGCCCTCAACTTGTAATCTAACCCTATGTCCATTGCCACAAATAAAAGCTTTTAAATACACATTGCCATTTGTTTCCAGACCGCATGTTGCTTTAATGACAGCAGTATTTATACGTAGATTAGTGTGCTTGTTAAAAACAAAACGCGTCTACCAACACAGGAGTTAGCTGTGATTATGGGTCAACAAGAAACTCCAGAGTATTTCTGTAATGTTGAAGCTGTGTTGTCAAGAGCTGTAATACATTTGTCGTGCAGTTTTATCGGCAGCAGATTTTTGAATAAAATAAATTGTACTTGTATTGACTGTTTCGTATTATCCAATAAGTCCTCCATCTCTGCTAAATATCTGAATCCCTATGGTTTGTGGTAGTAATATACATTGTGATTCTTCTTACCCTCTCAATAACAAGTCTTGCGTGTTCTTATTCTGTCCCCATGGGAATAAGATAATGAGATATAAAATGTTTTTTTCATATTCCTTTGTGTGCGAACTATAAATAGCACACTGAGCTTTTTTGTGCATTTACATTATTTAATAATAACAGCCATTTATTGACATTTTAGATTTGAAAGCTTAGAACCTGAAATGAACAATCAAGCTTCCCGTGTGGCTGTTGTGAATCAAATTGCACGTCAGCTGATTCATAGTGGACATCCAAGCGAGAGGGAGATCAAAGCACAGCAGGATAAGCTGAATACAAGGTGAGTAACCAGGGCACTTTAATTAAAGGGACGTGGGGGAAAAACAACCCTATTCAAAAGCAAAACATACCTGAAGCTCCGCCCCCTGGTAGACTTAAATACCTGCGGTGTCGCCCATAACCTGACCAATAACCAACTGTGAGAGTTACTGCAGCAGATTATTGGTTGCTAGTTTGTATCTAATTGGAGGGAAATGTCACATGTTTTGTTTAAAGTTGCATTAATACTTGCTAAATGTCTTTCAGAGAGGTTAATAAGAAAAAAAATCTGCATAGTACAGGTCCTATTTGATCATTCTTATACCTGTTTACTTATATATTCAAATAGTATTCAAAGTGGCACCAGCAATGTGTTAAAAAATTGAGGATAATAAAGCCTACCTTATGCCTTAGGTGAGTTAATGACTGCATCTAACCTCTTTTTAGACAAAATAAACCCTGTACTCTACTGTCAGAACTCCACACCTTAAAGGGCTATTCTGGTGTAATTTTCTGTGTGCCACTCTGAATAAGGATACAGCTGGTGGGCCAATCAAGATTTGGCATGCATATATACATATGCTCTAATTATTGGTATCTCCCTTAATTTGACTATGTGTTTTCATTTACAGATTTACAGTAAGATTTTTTTTTCTCTCGTTAAAAGCTAAAATGCTCTTAAAAATAGAGAATTTTCATTTTTACTCTAGAATGATTGTCTGTAATCCTAGAAAATCCAAGCCAATGTTAGGCCAGTTATGTATATTTCTATGGAAAATAAATCTGTTTAAAATAGAGTTGCATTATGTTGTATGTTGCTTTTATTATCATATATTTATTATTAATAGTGTAACATATATTAGATCAAATCTTAGTTAATCAGGTATGTTTAATAAATTATTATGTGAGGTTCATGATCTCTCTATTTATGTGTTTTGTTTTTTTTGTTAGGTGGAGTCAGTTTAGAGAACTGGTTGACAAAACGAAAGATTCGCTCAGCTCAGCCCTTAGCATTCAAAACTACCATCTTGAGTGCAATGAGACCAAGTCATGGATTAGGGAAAAGACCAAAGTAATTGAATCCACACAGGAGCTGGGCAATGACCTTGCTGGAGTTATGGCACTCCAAAGGAAACTGACTGGTATGGAAAGAGACCTGGCGGCCATTGAGGCCAAATTGTCTGATCTTCAGAAAGAGGCAGAGAAACTTGAAGCGGAACATCCTGACCAAGCTCAAGCTATTATGGATAGACTTGCTGAAATTAATGATGTTTGGGAGGAAATGAAAACTACCCTAAAGAACCGTGAAGAATCTCTTGGAGAAGCCAGCAAGCTGCAACAGTTCCTGCGTGATCTAGATGACTTCCAGTCTTGGCTCTCAAGAACTCAGACTGCTATTGCGTCAGAAGATATGCCAAACACACTAGCAGAGGCAGAAAAGCTTCTCACTCAGCACGAAAATATTAAAAATGAAATTGACAACTACGAGGAAGATTATCAAAAGATGACAGACATGGGTGAAATGGTGACACAAGGACAAACTGATGCACAGTATATGTTCTTGCGTCAGCGCCTCCAGGCTCTTGACACTGGATGGAATGAGCTTCACAAAATGTGGGAGAACAGGCAAAACCTTCTATCTCAGTCTCACGCTTATCAGATCTTCCTAAGAGATACTAAACAAGCAGAAGCTTTCCTTAATAACCAGGTACGTGTTGTCGTATGTTTTCAAATTGTGAAACACATTATTATTGTTAGTCTTTGGCTTC
The DNA here is from genome assembly GCF_027579735.1 of Bombina bombina. Classification (NCBI taxonomy): domain Eukaryota; kingdom Metazoa; phylum Chordata; class Amphibia; order Anura; family Bombinatoridae; genus Bombina; species Bombina bombina. The sequence goes on along the minus strand of NC_069502.1, from coordinate 1,054,920,263 downwards.
TTCAAATAACACCAAAGTTCAAGGACATAATGTTCAATACAATCTGTATCGGTTTATAGATTTTTATCACCACCATAGTCTTTTCTCTCCTACTATACATAACGTATTAAAAATGCTAAGTTTTACTTTTAAATGAATTGTTAAATAAGCATATATTGCAAACAATTTAAGGTACTTAAAATAAAAAAAGTGCTATATTTCTATAGACATTTATTTTATGATTAAGTCCTCTGATTCCTTTTGCATCTTCCTTATAAAATAAAAATGTCTAAAAGTAGCTCACACTATGTGTTCTGGGGGCACACCCACAAACCTGTACATCCAGATCAACCAATCAGTGATCTATTTGAACCTGTATCCTTTTGTGTGGGGCGAAACCAGGAGAATACCTGGTATTGTACTTTTAAGTATGTTATTAGAATTATTAAAGAGACAATGCGGCAAAAAATTGTGTTATTAGCCAAAAAGTAAATATCCCTGGAGATGTATAGTACATTATTTTATGTCCTTTCATAGTTTTTATAACCGTAAATATTTGCTTATTTAACAGGCTGTAATGAAAAGATTGTCTTTAGCATTTTAGCTTTTAATTGCAAGGGCTGGTAACTAATGCTAGCAGTTTATTTGAAATGGAAATACTGAGGTTGTAGGATAATGAACTCGTACATTACTAGCACTTGACTTAATCTAAGTACTGGAAAACTTTAGTAACAAACATGTCATTTTTCAATTTATCCCTTTTCTTGTAATCATTCAATTGCTAATTCCCATTAAAGGAATATGTCTTGGCACATACTGAAATGCCTAATAATTTGGAAGCGGCAGAAGATGCAATAAAAAAGCAGGAAGACTTCATGACTAGAATGGATGCCAGCGAGGAGAAAATTAATGCCGTTGTGGAAACTGGAAGACGACTGGCCAATGATGGAAACATAAACGCTGACAAAATTGAGGAAAAAGTTGATTCAATTGATGATAGGTATATTTTGTTTAATACTGTGTTTTTGGTATTGAGAGACATTTATTCATTCTGCTTGGTATTTGACTTTCAAAAGAGATGACTTACCCACTTGAAGAATTAATCATTTGTGTGTATGTATATGTGTGTGTATATATATATATATATATATATATATATATATATATGTGTGTGTATGTGTATATATATATATATATATGTATATATATGTATATATATGTGTGTGTGTATGTATATATATATATATATATATATATATGTGTATATTATACACACACTCAAAGTTTTCTCCACAGAAATTATTACCAGACGGGTGGCATTATGAAGTAGCCAGGTGGGGGCAGTATAGTACTTTGCAAAACTAAAATTGGCTTCAACTTTTTGCCAGGTGGTCAGAAAAGTCAGCCAAACTGTGTGCCCACTAATTAGATCCTGGGGAGAATACTCTTTGTGTGTGTGTATGTATATAAAATGTGTGTGTAAAACCCTTTAGAGGAGAGGCGATCGATGGGACCAAGTGTAAACAACATCTAATGTCATTTAGACAATATATACATGTAATATTTGTTGTTTTAAATAAAAATAGACTATTATTTGCATTTTAGATTACAAAAAAGGCACAGGCAGAGAAGATTGTGACTTTCAGGCAGGGAAGAATAGTAATTTTTGATAATTCTATTTAAAAATAATAATTAAAAAATTTGTATTTTCAGAATAAGTTTTGGAATTCCAGATTTGGGCATTTGTACCTGTATATATATATTTATTTTAAAAAGATATATATTTAACAAGTTTATTTAGCCATACTTTAAATTTAAATTAGATAATCAACAAAATATAAGCAGAGACTCAAAAGTACTCAAATTAAATGAGTTGTCTTTCATGTCTATAAAGGCGTAAAAGGAATCGTGAGGCTGCGAATGATCTGCTGATGCGTCTGAAGGACAACCGAGAAATGCAAAAGTTTCTGCAGGATTGCCAAGAGGTATGCGCTGGGCATTCTTTGAGCCATGAATAATTTGCCTCATGTTTTACAGTGAGCATAGCCATATCCTAAAGTCAGCAACACAAGCTTCTGGAGACCGGATGCACAAACAGCGGTAGACAATGTCATAGAAGTAATTCTATATAGATCTGTAGGATGTTATGAGATTATTTTTTACTAATCACTGATTTATCACACCAACTAGCTAGTAGCTGTCATTTCCATTAATGTCAGCTCTGTGATGTTGCCAAAGTGTAATTGTATAATTATGAGCTTTGCTATTTCCAGCATTGGTAAATCAATCTTAGATTTGTCTGAAGTCTATCTTGTCATTTTTATATATATATATTGTATGTGATAGATAAACTGGATCTGGCTCTATTTGTTCTATGGACTTACGTTGGTGTTTTACTGTGTAAAGACTGCAGTCTAATATATTATATTCATTTGCGGGTTTTAAAGGGATAGGGAAGTCTAAATTAAACTTGCATGATTCAGATAGTGCATGTAATTGTAAGACACTTTTAAATTCACTTCTATTTTCAAATGTGCTTCGTTCTCTTGGTATCCCCTGTTTAAAAAGAATACGCACATATCCTACACTAGAGGGAGCTGCTGCTGGTTGGAGTCTGCACACATTTGTCAGCAAAGGATAACAAGAGAATGAATCAAATTTGATAATAGAAATAAATTGGAAAACTGTATGAAATTGTATGTTCTTTTTAAATCATGAAAGAAAATGTTGTGGTTTCCTGTGCCTTTAATGCAACATGTTTCATATTTCATAGCTGTCTTTGTGGGTCAATGAAAAAATGCTCACCGCTCGTGACATGTCATACGATGAGGCCCGGAACCTACACAGTAAATGGCTAAAGCACCAAGCCTTTATGGCAGAGTTGGCCTCCAACAAGGAGTGGCTTGACAAGATTGAAAAGGTAAGTGACATTTTGTATATCAGAAATATACGGGCATAAACAGGAGCTAAATTCTGTCCTTATAATATATTACTAAGTGTTGGTAAAAAAGAATATAATGTAGGGTAATGCAGAAATGTTCATCTCAGCTCCTTGATAGCCCTATTGGAGAATGTAATCTTTCTACTGCACATATATTTTTTGTATGTTTTTGTTTTAGAGAGAGAGCAATTTATCAGATCTATACAGCATCTACCTACAGTATATGTTTCCAATTGTCTGTGAGGCATCTGCTCTTTGTGAACAGCGGTTTATTAACTCATTTCCCATAGTACCTATGATTTTCCTACCCGATCTTTCCTGCAAGTAGAACTCCCAACATTATAAAGTTTAAGCTGTGACCATGTGAAACAGATGAAGTGCAGGGCAAGTATGTGGAATCTTGGTGGCCAAGGTGTTCAGGCTTCCTTGGTGGGGTGTGGACAAGTCAGGGTGTCTTTTATATACAATCCAAAGCATAAATATAGGTTGGAGGGACAGTGAGACTGAAAAACTTATTCATGACTGTTCTGCAGAATTATCAGGATAGTTAGGAGTGGCGCAAACCAATACAGCGGATTCAAATAGAATCAGTTTTAAACCACTTCCAATTTACTTCTATTATCAAATTTGCTTTGTTTCTCTTGGTGTCCTTTTGTTGAAGAGTTAGGTTGAGAAACAGCAATGCACTACTGGGACCTAGCTGAACACATTGGGTGAGCCAGTAGCATGAGACAGCCACCAATCACCATCTAGCTCCCAGTAATGCATTGGTGAACTGAGCCTACCTAGTTATCCTTTTTAACAAATGATTCTAAGAGAACAAAGGAAATTTGATAATAGATGTAAATTAGAAAATTGTTTAAAATGACATGCTCTATCTGAATATGTTTCAGTGCCCAGTCGGTAACATATCAAGGCTACAATAGCTTCTTAATTATATCAGGAAACATTTCAGTGTAGCTTTATGTATAATCCATTTTGAATTTGTTTTCTGATTATATTTATAGGAAGGAAACCAACTCATTGCAGAGAAACCAGAAACTAAAGAGATTGTAAAAGAAAAGATGACGACCTTAAATCAGATGTGGGAAACGCTTGAGTCAACCACACAAACCAAGGCCCAGAGACTGTTCGATGCCAATAAAGCTGAACTTTTCACTCAGAGTTGTGCAGATCTGGATAAATGGCTTCATGGCTTGGAGAGTCAAATTCAATCAGATGACTATGGAAAGGATCTTACCAGCGTCAATATCCTTCTCAAGAAACAACAGGTACCGTTAATGAAACAAATTAAATATCAAATCTGCAATGCCTTAAATGCTTTTTTATTTTTTAACTATTTCCAGATGTCTTTTCTTTTCTTGTATATTCACACTTTTATTTGCAAAACTCTTGTAGTATTGCAAGGTATAAAGGGTTGCAAAGGCCTTTTTATTAAATCTAAAAAAGAACATTTTAAAAGATATTGTGTGTGTGTATATATGTTTGTGTGTATATATAGACAGTGATTATATACCACATATGTGTAATAATTATTTCCACATATAAATGTTAATTGATAAATAAGTAATAAATCAATTAAAGTTGACAATTAAATTAATAAGTAAAATAAATAAAAGGATGAGTCCCGTATTGTATTAAGGGCATCCACAGTATAATAAAACACACAAAATTACCCCAATCATATGAGGTAAGTTTCCGCATCTATCAGTTACAAGCCTCCGGTGATATCTTGCATCTGTTTTGTAGACGATAAACATGTGAGGTATGAAACAAACGCATAAAACACATGTATGCATTCAATGGGATCTCCAGAAGTACTCTCAGGTGGTTATAGTATCAGACAGATATCAATTGGGTCCCCAATAAGTTACAGTCCGAGATATCTCCAAACCATTCACATGCACATAATGCCCTTAATACAATAGTATTCATCCTTTTATTTATTTTACTTATTCATTTAATTGTCAACTTTAATTGATTTATTACTTATTTATCAATTAACATTCATATGTTGAAATAATTATTACACATATGTGGTATATAATCACTATTTCATCCTCTCTCTCTCTCTCGCGCGCATACATATATATATATATTTATAAAATAGGTGTTCCTTTTACTGAGAGATTTTTTTAGTTTATTTTAATGTATTGCTGACTACCAATAAAGCTGTATGTAGCAGTTATACTGATCAGCCAATGAGCAATCAAGCCTTAAAGGGACATAAAACTTAAACAAAAATGTATGATTCAGACAGAGCATTGGTATTTTAAACAACTTTCCACTTTACTTATCTAATTTGATTCATTCTCTAAGGATCCTTAGTTGAACAGAATACCTAGATAGGTTCACCATTAACAGTCCATTACTGGGAGTCATCTTCTGATTGGTGGCTGCGCACAAACGCTTCTACTCATTGGTTCACAAAATGTGTTCAGCTAGCTCCCAGTAGTGAATTTCTGCTTCTTCAACAAAGACACCAAGATAATGAAAGCGATTTGATGATAGATGTAAACTAGAAAGTTGTTGAAAATCACATGTCCTATCTGAATTATAAAAGAAAATATTTGGGTCCCTTCCCAGCTGCACTTCCTTTTTTTTTTTTTTTTTTAACATGTTTAAATAGTCCTATATTAAAAGTATAATAGTTATGTCCCTTTAAGCAATAAATTGTGCTGTAATTTGAGTCACATAGCAAGTGGTCTTGGGTATGTGGTTTATCATACAGTACTTGCTGAATAATGCAAATTCTCTTCCACTATATCATTAAAATGTATAACCAGTCAGAATGAGATGAAAGCAACACACATTTTCAGTAGCTTATATAAGGAATATTCACGAGATCTCATTTATATGTTAAATTACAGAACTGTTAAATATTACAAAACGATGGAACATTTGAATATGTTGTTGTCTTTCATGTCTAGTCTTATTGTTGGAATTTTTTTCTTTCCCACTGTGTAATTTTTTTCTAACAAATTCTAAACTCTTGGCAGAGTATAAAAATAGCTTGAAATGTTAGCTCTTTAGCAATGTGAAAGAGCAATGCAGCAGGAAACAAGAAACAAAGAGTGAATGTGTAAACAGCACTGTACTCCTACACATCTAATACTCCCCCATTCACCCTCCAAAAAAAGCTTCTGTTTGCACATTTATTGTATTACAGTCCCAGACAGTTCTGTGGAATTTGATCTTTGAAATATCAGATATGGAAAGGACACTGAGGTTACTGTATTCTAGATTTTGGATGTGCGGTTCTCACAAACCTTTATTTTTTTGAGCTGGACATTCTATTTAGTTCGGTCGTCAGAAAGGTTTTTGCTGCTTAGAACTAGCTAGAAGGGGCTTTTAGGATCAGATGTTCTCACAGGGTCAGTGACATTAAAGAGACATTAAACACTTTGAGATGGTAATTTAAAATGATAAATCGTGTATATATATAAAAAAACAAAACTCTGCAATATAATTTGATTATTTATTTTGTCACATTTTCCTGTAATTTCACTCTAAAATTGCAAGATTTTAGTTCCTGTTAGAAATGGAAGTGCAGAACACTGTTATATTCCACACAGCCTGCCATTGGCTGCCCAATCTAGTCACCTATTTATAACTGTCTCTTAATTGGCCACAGCAAAGGAGGTAACCTAAGTTACAACATGGCAGCTCCCATTGTTTTATAGACTCTAAAACCTTACAACAAACTTTAAAAAATAGGTCTACAAGTTCTTCTCAGACTAATCTCTTCTTTGAATGCATCATTCCATCTAGCATTTATTTAGTGTTTAATGTCCCTTTAAGTGCACACTTGGAAATCTGTATTATACTATTATGGGCACTGTGTATATAGCCTACAAATTGTGTGATCTTCAGCTCACAGGAAACACGGATCTTCACCAAAAGCTTAAATATTATTCTTAAAGTTAGATGGTAATACAAAAAAAAAATGTTCTATTTTTGTAAGGGTAATTTTTTTTTTGCACCAATATCCCATAAAGACTATGGGACATTTCTCTAAAATGTAAAAGCATTACTGAGCCATGAGCAGAATGTGCAAGTAGTTGCCACTCACAGTGATTGTTTTGACGAGAGCAAAGGCGTATTTGATGCGTCCAATTATGCACAAATATAAACATGACCATGGATTCCTCCAGAATTTTGAAAAGGTGTAAATTGTGCTAACCTTCCTTTTGTATGCAAATATTTTGTGCTGCAGTGCTAAATTGTATTATATAAATTAATAAAAATACACACACACATATATATATATATATATAATTATAAAAAGCAGATTCTTTGTTAATAATCTTTAGTTTTTTTAATAATAAAATTGATACTAAACCAATGAGTTTCAAATAGGTTTTAAAAAGTATATTAATATAACAGTGCTGGTTAATAAACCATACACATTTTGGTGTAGATAGACTGTCCCTTTAAGTATTGCATTCAGGACTTATTCCTCCATCTATTTATTCAGTTTATTTCTCTTGTCAGATGCTGGAAAATCAGATGGATGTCCGCAAAAAGGAGGTAGAGGAGCTTCAGAGCCAAGCACAAGCTCTAAGTCAGGAGGGAAAGAGCACGGATGAGGTGGATGGCCAGAGGACAGTTGTGGAGCATAGATTTATGGAACTCCTGGCTCCCTTGACTGAGAGGAAAAAATACCTGTTGGCTTCCAAAGAAATTCATCAATTCAACCGGGATGTGGAAGATGAGATTGTAAGTGAAAGTAGCTGAACAAAATGGCTCACAGCTGTTACAGCATGCGTCATTCCTCAGACTTAATTACCAGTAATCGCTACACTTTCACTGGTGCATAGCTAATAGTTCTAACTTCCTGCCGACCACGCAGCGGTATGCAATGAAATAGGTACAACTTAATCACTTTAAGGTTGTTTTTGTAATGAATCATTCTTAGAAAGTGGTATGTTTTATGATACTGTGCAATGTTTGATTATTGATGATTTTTGTAATTGCAGCTTTGGGTTGAAGAGAGGATGCCACTTGCAACATCCACCGACCATGGCCACAATCTTCAGACTGTGCAGCTGCTCATAAAGAAAAACCAGGTAAGGTAACCGCCAGTGTTGCGGCAGTAAATGGGTTAAACACTATGACCTAGTGGCTTCTGACTTCACTGCATTAGAGTGAAGGAATGTGATTTGCGCAACTTCCTTCCTGACTACAATTGCCGTTACACCCAAATGTAAACAGTAGTAGGAGCATTGTAGATGAGATGGTGTTTTTCTTGTGTGTGTTTTTTTTTTTCTTCTAATCCTGCAATTAAAGGGAGTCTGACTTCCGCTGTAAGGGATATCCTGGACTGGAGATGCTTTGTGTCTACACAGTTATTTAACTTACAGAAAAAATTTCAAAAGAACTAAATTCTGTTTTATGAACAAAGACATTTTTGTATTTTTAGCTTTAAAAAATGTTGCAAATGCCCGGTTCCTTTTTAAGTTTTGTTGTTTGTTTGATTTTTTAATATAAAATACATTGAAAGTGAAGCTCTGAGCTCTTTTAAGTGTGTGTTTTACACATACAGAAATAACAAATATATATTTATCATATATAAGTACATCTTTATATGTATAAATGTGTATGTATTTCTGATCTAGGTCAATAAAAATTGATTATGCACTCCGCAAAAGAAACTTGAACCAAGATTTTTATTGTTAATATATTATTTATATATAGATATAGCCACATAAACCTTTTTGTTTGTTACATCAGCTATAAGGGGATCATTTATGATGCTGCACATATGACATCCTGCATTCACAATGTAGGATGCAATGGTCATAAGTACACTGCTTTCCAACTCCTTTGCCACTTCAGAGGTGGCAGATTAAAATCATGCTGGGCTGATCAAACTGGGGTGACACACAACCAATCGTGCAAGAACAGGGGTTGTCAAAGAGCAGGGGAATGATTGCACAAGAGGGCTCTTGTAATCTTAAATATCGCCATCCAATGCTGCATTGCCAGAGTCTATTGTAGGCGCACTGTTTCCCTGTCTGGGTAATTGTCTGCTCATATCTTCTCAAAAGCTATTATAATGAAACAAACAAATGTTCTCAAACATTATTGCATGTAATTATATCACTATCAACCTTGCAAAACCCGCATAAAAGGGTTAATCACATAGTTAAAGAAACAGCTGATGCCAATCTGCAACGCTAGCTGGGTCATGTGACCTGCTGATAAGGTCAGCAGCATTTTCCAATCGGGATCAGCAGTTCTTTACGGCTATCAATTGGTACTTTAACTATGTGTTTAACCCTGTTGAGGGAATAAAAACATTGATATGCAGGGTTGGTAGAGATAAAATGACATATGGTAATGAATGAGGGCTTGTAATTTCTTTTACTATAATGGCCCTTTAATGACCTGTCTATTTGCAAAAAAAAAACTGCCTTGGCTGTGATTTCAACATAGGCCCAGGTTAAATTTGTCTGCAAACAAATGCAAATTAACTTTCCTACACATTTGTTTGTCTTTTAAAAACCTACAAGAAAAAATAGAGAGCAGCTGTGAATCACTTTGTAACTTTAGGATATTTCTGTCTCAGCTCTGAAAACGAACTATTAATATTACAAACAAGTGGACTGATTTTCATCTGTGTGTCAGTCTAATCCGGTTAGGCAAGACCAGTAACCAAAAGTAAACCAAATCCTATTTATTTGTTTTCACAGACTCTACAAAAAGAGATACAAGGCCACCAGCATCGCAATGATGATATTTTTGAGAGAAGTCAACAAATCCTGGAAGATGGCAGCCTTAATGTGGAAGCAATCAATCAGAGACTATCTGATTTGCAGGCGCTCTGGAACCTGTTGATTGAGGAGACAGAAAAAAGACACAAGCGGCTGGAAGAGGCCCACAAGGCTCAGCAATATTACTTTGATGCTGCCGAGGCTGAAGCTTGGATGAGTGAGCAAGAGCTGTACATGATGTCAGAGGAGAAAGCAAAGGTGGTTAATGGCTTAATGAATACGCTATTTGGTTACTGAAGAGTCCAGACCTTTTATATGGTTTAAAAAATTCCAAATGCAGACAATGTATTTTACCCCATACTACAGCAAAGCGGTTTATAACGAGAGTCAGTATTGTGTCTCTTTATATAAAGCCGTTTAATAACTATTTTTCCCTGTATGTCTGATGTCTTGGTGGTGTAGACGAGTGTCCTAATGCGGTGATCTTTTCGTCTTCCAGGATGAGCAGAGTGCAGTTTCTATGCTGAAGAAGCACCAGATTCTAGAGCAGGCAGTCGAGGATTATGCAGAGACTGTGCATCAACTTTCTAAAACAAGCAGAGCATTGGTGGCAGACGGCCATCCTGAGAGGTTAGTTGTCTTTATAAAAAAAATCTTTTTAACACTCAGGTTAACCCCTTAACCACTGAGGGGGATTCATAGAATTGCTGTTCAATGTACAGGGGTATTAGACATCATTACTACTAGGAGCTATATATACAGCCACCAATTAACAGCTAGCTCCCAGTAGTGCATTGCTGGTCCTGAGCCTACCTAGTTATGCTTTTCAACAAATTATACAAATAGAACAAAATAGATTAAAAAAAAAGTCAATTGGAAAGTTGTTTAAAATGACTCTGAGTCATGAAAGTTTAATGTTGATTTTACAGTCGCTGTCCGTAAAACTATTTCTGCCCATACCACAATCACTGTCATCTGATTTTGGTTTGATATCACTAAGGTGGCTAGATAGTCATGTTAGTGCTGTTTAGATGGAGTAAACCACTGCTCGTGTGTACACCATGTAAACAGATCAAAACACAATGTTTAAAAATGTAAACACACTTTCATTCTGAGTAATAAAATAACGTATTCATCACCATGAATGGTTGGTTTATAACATATTTATTTTTATTTTCTCATCTGTTACAGCGAACGCATCAGCATGCGACAATCCAAGGTTGATAAATTGTATGCAGGTCTCAAAGATCTGTCTGAAGAGAGAAGAGGCAAACTGGACGAACGTCACAGACTATTCCAGCTGAACCGTGAAGTCGACGACTTGGAGCAGTGGATTGCTGAAAGAGAGGTGGTAGCTGGATCACATGAGCTTGGGCAGGACTATGAGCATGTTACAGTAAGTGCCCTCTGATTATTTGCTTTATTATACTCAGAGATTTGTATTTCAGAACAGACATCTCTCTAATTATGTTCTTAAGTAATCATGGACAATATACTCTTCTGAAACAATTGTTAAAGAACAACTGAACCCAATTTTTTTTTCTTTCGTTATTGAGATAGAGCATGCAATTTTAAGCAACTTTGTAATTAACTCCTATTATCACATTTTCTTCATTCTCTTGGTATCTTTATTTGAAAAGCAAGAATGTAAGTTTAGATGCCGGCCCATTTTTGGTGATCAACCTGGGTTGTCCTTGCTGATTGGTGGATAAATTCATCGACCAATAAAAACCTGCTGTCCAGAGTACTGAACCAAAAAAAGGCTTAGATGCTTTCTTTTTTAAAATAAATATAGCAAGAGAATGAAGAAAAATTGATAATAGGAGTAAATTAGAAAATTGCTAAAAATTGCATGTTCTATCTGAATCACGAAAGAAAAAAATTGTGTACAGTGTCACTTTAACATTACCAGAGCAACAAATACGGAACTTGCTGAGGATTATATTTTCTAACACCTTTAACTGAGATGCAATGACCTAGTCATAGTTTTCTGATGCATTCATGCATAAAAAAATACTCAGTCCTCTTTATTGTGTACACAATTGGTCCATATGACCATATTCTTTTGCTGTTAATAGATTAGGACTATTAACCCCTTAACGACTGAGGACGTGCAGGGTACGTCCTCAGAAAAAAGGCTGTTAATGCCTGAGAACGTACCCTGCACGTCCTCAGTGTGGAAAGCAGCTGGAAGCGATCCTGCTCGCTTCCAGCTGCTTTCCGGTTATTGCAGTGATGCCTCGATATGGAGGCATCCTGCAATAACGTTTGTAAGCCATCCGGTGCAGAGAGAGCCACTCTGTGGCCCTCTCTGCACCGGAGATCGGTGGCTACCGGCGTTGGTGGGTGGGAGCCGGACCGGGAGGCGGGTGGCGGCCATCGATGGCCATGTGGATCTGAAGGGGGGCGGGATCGTGGGCGGGGGTGGCTGGGGGCGCGCACGGGCGGGCGCGCACGTGCACGGGAGGGTGGGGGCGGGCGCGTGCACGGGGAGGGAGCGGGTGGGAACCGCTACACTGCAGAAAATGGGGAAATAAAAAATATAATAAAAATAAAAATCTAAACAATCAGCAAGGTGGTGGGGGTTTGTTTGTGGGGGGTGGGGGGTTGGGGGAAGCTACACTACAGAAAAAAACAAAAAACCCCAAAAAAAAGCACTTTTTATTGTAAACTGGGTACTGGCAGACAGCTGCCAGTACCCAAGATGGCCCCCAATAAGGCAGAGGGGAGGGTTAGAGAGCGCTTTTGGGGGGGATCAGGGAGGTTGGGGGCTAAGGGGGGGATCCTACACAGTAGCATATGTAAATATGCTAAAAAAAAATTTCATTTTTTTTTTAAAAACCCTTTTATTTTAGTACTGGCAGACTTTCTGCCAGTACTTAAGATGGCGGGGACAATTGTGGGGTGGGGGAGGGAAGGGAGCTGTTTGGGAGGGATCAGGGGGTGGGATGTGTCAGGTGGGAGGCTGATCTCTACACTAAAGCTAAAATTAACCCTGCAAGCTCACTACAAACTCCCTAATTAACCCTTTCACTGCTAGCCATAATACACGTGTGAGGCGCAACAGGATTTAGTGGCCTTCTAATTACCAGAAAGCAACGCCAAAGTCATATATGTCTGCTATTTCTGAACAAAGGGGATCCCAGACAAGCATTTACAACCATTTGTGCCATAATTGCACAAGCTGTTTGTAAATGATTTCAGTGAGAAACCTAAAATTGTGAAAAATTTTACGTTTTTTTTAATTTGATCGCATTTGGCGGTGAAATGGTGGCATGAAATATACCAAAATGTGCCTAGATCAATACTTGGGGTTGTCTACTACACTACACTAAAGCTAAAATTAACCCTACAAGCTCCCTAAAAGCTCCCTAATTAACCCCTTAACTGCTGGGCATGATACACTTGTGGTGCGCAGTGGCATTTAGCGGCCTTCTAATTACCAAAAAGCAACGCCAAAGCCATATATGTGTGCTATTTCTGAACAAAGGGGATCCCAGAGAAGAATTTACAACCATTTATGCCATAATTGCACAAGCTGTTTGTAAATGATTTCAGTGAGAAACCTAAAGTTTGTGAAAAAATTTGTGAAAAAGTGAACAATTTTTTGTATTTGATCGCATTTGGCGGTGAAATGGTGGTATGAAATATACCAAAATTGGCCTAGATCAATACTTTGGGATGTCTACTAAAAAAAAATATATACATGTCAAGGGATATTCAGGGATTCCTGAAAGATATCAGTGTTCTAATGTAACTAGCGCTAATTTTTGAAAAAAATGGTTTGGAAATAGCAAAGTGCTACTTGTATTTATGGCCCTATAACTTGCAAAAAAAGCAAAGAACATGTAAACATTGGGTATTTCTAAACTCAGGACAAAATTTAGAAACTATTTAGCATGGGTGTTTTTTGGTGGTTTTAGATATGTAACAGATTTTGGGGGTCAAAGTTAGAAAAAGTGTGTTTTTTTCCATTTTTTCCTCATATTTTATAATTTTTTTTATAGTAAATTATAAGATATGATGAAAATAATGGTATCTTTAGAAAGTCCATTTAATGGCGAGAAAAACGGTATATAATATGTGTGGGTACAGTAAATGAGTAAGAAGAAAATTACAGCTAAACACAAACACCGCAAAAATGTAAAAATAGCCTTGGTCCCAAACGGACAGAAAATGGAAAAGTGCTCTGGTCACTAAGGGGTTAAACACAATATATATTTATACTGTGTGTGTGTGTGTATGTATGTGTATATATATATATATATATATATATATATATATATATATATATATATATATATATATATATATATATAATAACAAACAAGACAATTAGTAATTATTGTTTAATTTCTGATCCTGTATTTACAATGTGTTTATAATATCTTTATAATGTCTTTACTACCTATTTATGCAATGCAAAGTGTTCTGACATTTAAACATGGTTTTCTTTTCTTCTTCCTCAGATGTTGCAAGAGCGGTTTCGGGAATTTGCACGTGATACTGGCCATATTGGCCAGGAGAGGGTGGACACTGTCAACCACATGGCAGATGACCTCATTAACTCTGGACATTCTGACGCAGCCACTATAGCTGAATGGAAGGACGGCCTTAACGAAGCATGGGCTGACCTCCTGGAACTCATTGATACACGAACACAGATACTGGCTGCCTCTTATGAACTGCATAAATTCTATCATGATGCAAAGGAGATCTTTGGACGCATACAAGATAAACACAAGAAACTTCCAGAAGAACTTGGCAGAGATCAGAACACAGTAGAAACACTACAAAGGATGCACACAACATTTGAACATGACATTCAGGCTTTGGGTACCCAGGTGAGCTCATGCAAAGAAAATAATTTTTATTTTTAAAATACCTTATTCCACAACCTGTTTTACAAAGAGTATGGTCAAATACTGTTCGTGACCAATGAGTTATCTCCGAGTTTGTCTAATTCTTAATGTAGTAGCTTATACGTAGCTGGTTTATTTTACAGTCGGTATTTCTCTCGCACTCATAGAACCATATTAAAGGGACAGTAAAGTCAAAATTAAACTTTGATGATTCAGATAGAGTATTCAGTTTGAAATGATTTGCCAATTTACCTCTATTCTATACTGTAATTTGCTTCGTGCTCTTGGGATCCTTTGTTTAAAAGTACTGGGAGCTAGCTACTGATTGGCCTCTGCACATATAACTCTTGTCATTGGCTTAACCAATGTGTTCAGCAGTGCATTGCTGCCCCTTCAACAAAGAATGCTTAGTGAATGAAGCAAAAGCTATAACAGAATCAGGTTGGAAAGTTGTTTAAGATTTTTTTAGAATTATGAAGGAAAATGTTGGGTTTTGTGTCTATTTTTTTTTATTGAGGACACAACATTAGATACAAAATGCATCAATAAAATGTTATATAGTTAAAAAATTATAAGTAATATATAAAGGAGATTTCTTATGGAGAGTCACTCTTGGACCCTCTAAAATGTTATATTAAAATAATGTGATTATAAGTGGTAACCTGAAAACATACAAAAGAAAATAAAGAGCATCACTGGGCTAGCAATAAAGTTAGTTGTTTAAAATATATTCACCGAAAAAGATACAATTAAAGGGACAGTCTAGTATAAATTAAACTTTCATTATTCAGAAAGGACTTTTAATTTGAATCAACTTTCCAATTTACTTTTATCATCAAATTTGCTTTTTTCTCTTTGTATTCTTAGTTTAAACTAAACCTAGGTAGGCTCATATGCTAATTTCTAAGCCTTTGAGGGCTGCCTCTTATCACATGCTTTTTAAATCTCTTTTCAACACAAAGAGACAGAAAGTACACGTGGGCCATATAGATAACACTGTGTTTAGGCACACAGTTATTTAAGATTTAGCACAACACAATGCTAAATATAAGACAATAGATAATAAACAGTCACGTGATCAGGGGGCTGGAAGAAGGTTCCTAGATACAAGGTAATCACAAAGGTAAAAAGTATATTAATATAACTTTGTTGGTTATGCAAAACTGGGGAATGGGTAATAAAGGGATTATCTATATTTTAAAACAATAACAATTCTATGGTAGACTGTCCCTTTAATGTTGAGTTTAAGGTATATTCAATAATAAGGGAACAGTATATTTAGGCAAACTGGTTATCATATTATGTCTCTTTCAGATAAAAAGTAAAGTGAGCCCCAGATCTTGCCACATACCGACGGCAATTCTTCTACAAAGACTGGTTGAATTGTCGCACAACACTACCCAAAAACAATGGGTCAGACTTGACGGACAAATTTTTAATTTGCACAACGTCGGTACCCTAGCCTGGATTCCTCCTCCTAGACGCCCTAACTTGATACAGAAATACCATCTTACCTCCTCTATACTTCACGAATGGGACAGACTTTTAGCCACTTCCACCCACATCTCCTCGACATATTCCCCGCTGCTCCCAATAATAGAGAATCCCAATATCCCATATTATGTCTTGGGGACCCGCATGAGTACACATTACAGTCTCCGAGAGGGCACATTACACCATGCACTGCACGCAGGTAGACTTCGTTCCCAATCCGACATGTCGGAGCCTTATTCTCGTCCTGGCTCCGATATCACCAACTCTCGCACTTTCTCTCTCACTCATAAACACAGGGACAGGTTTATGAGAGACCTTACACCTTATGAAACCCTCTGCACCCTTGCGGTACCCCCCAAACGACTGATTTCAAAGATATACAAACTGTTATTATTGCCGCCCGATACACAACTCCCCTCCTACACTATAACTTGGGCCAAAGACCTTAACAACACTTATGATATGGAGGACTGGTCACGCTCATTTGCTCTCACCAGGCGCTCCTCTGTCTCTGCAGCTGTCCAGGAGATTAATTTGAAGCTCCTAACCAGATGGTATCATACCCCAGATAGACTGCACAGGTATTTTCCATCTGCCAGCCCCCTGTGTTGGAGGGGCTGCGGCGAGCAAGGCTCCTTGCTCCACATTTGGTGGTCTTGCCCCATGCTGAGGGGGTTTGAGATTATGTCTCGCAGGGCCCGAATTTTGATTCCGGATTCCCCTGAGATTTTGCTTCTGCTTCGCCTTCCCAAAACCAAAGATGTGTTCACTATGACCCTCCTCCTGATTATGATCACGGGGGCTAAGAGATTGATTCCCAGGAAATGGAAGTCTACACAGGTCCCTTCCCTTGACGAGTGGTTCTCCTCAGTAGATGACCTATTAAATTTGGAGAGACTACATTATTTTAAAATTAACCAACTTGCTTCTCATGACATGATTCTGGCGGCCTGGAGGGAAACCCCACTGTAGAGTGTAATCTTGCAATGTCATTCCATCCCTCTCCCCTCCCCCCCTTTTTTTTTTTTTTTCCTCTCACCGTGTCCTCTTTCCTCCCCCCTTTCTCTAGGATGTACCCTCCTTTCCCTTCCCCCTCCCCTGCTATTATTTTCTTCTTCTCTCTGACTCTTTATTTCTTTTTCTTCTACGAGTTATCTTTTGATAATACGTTATATGTACAAGTTTGTAACCTATCTGTAAATGCTCTCAAAAAAAAAAAATCTACAGGCTTTCTACATACTTGGAGATCTTAGGATCTCTTTCCTGTGGAGGGTCCCTTGACCCTTCAGGAGTGCGAACTATGCAGACTTTGCTTCTTGTTTCTGACTTCGGTCATAGAGTGCTGAAAAATAATCTTTTATGCTCATTCCGTTTGCTAACGGTAATCAGCTTCATATTTTGTGACTTTATTGTAATTTTTCTCTGCATATGTTTCAATAAAGCTTGTTTTAAAAAAAAAAAAAAAAAAAAAAAAAAAAAAAGTAAAGTGAGCTCTTATGGAGCAGTGACTAACTAGTAAAGTACAATCTGTTGATTAACATACAACAAATATGAAATGTAGAATAGAGGGACCAATGTTAAAGTAATTATATAAAAAAGGACCTCTACTATGTAAGATTTATGTAGGGTTGTATATATGGTAGATGAGGTTATTTAGGTTGGTACTCACGGTCTCGGCTGCTGATTGCGCAAACCTTTGCATGGTAAGTAGGTGATACTAAAAGTAGGAAGGATCTAAAGATCCATCTTCAATCTGCAAACTTGTAGTGCCCCTAACTGATAGATATAAACGCAAGTGTTGTAGGTATAAATATGTAAAATATTTTTACATTATTCCCTTATAGAGAACATCTGTAGAATGTCAGTCCACCTAAGTATATATTTTAAATTAAACATATAGCATGGAAAGAAAAAGTAATATGCAAAAAAGAGATGACAGATTCCAAACTAGGTATAACAAGGTACATTTGTATGTTAAACAACAATAAACAAGAATATGATATTAACTTTGAAAAGCAAATCTAAATTTAAGCATCATCTAGACCTGCTCCAATCTAAACGGTTATTTGAGTCAACTGTAAAGGTTCCACTTGATGTAGATGAGGAATCTTGTTGAAAAGTGTCCAGCTTTGCTTTATAATGCCATAGTGAAAGGTATGTTAGATTCTTATTTAAACCTATATAACAGCGCCGATCTTGCTTCCATCATGATTCGTCAGGAGAAGGCTACATGTTAATTTGTGTTCCCATTATCATAGAATAAAGGTGCTTGGCATGAACACATTGCTCTTTTGTAGTGCTTTGCCTTGTATGGGGCCATCCCTCATGTGAATCTAGTAGCGAAGTTCCTGTATTATAAAGTGAAGGTCAAATATGTCACTCTTTAGACATTTCTGTGTGTGCCGTGCACTGTAGAAAGCCCCTTTTCCAAGGAAATCCTGGTGTATAGTCATAGGGATAAACAGCTTAGAGAAAACTGTTTAACATAGCTAGAGCTGTTATCAGCAAAATATGGTGTTAGTATTGTTCAAGGGTAACCTGTACAATCTCTGTGGGCACGATCTATGAAGGAAGACGCTGACCTATAGTGTGATATACGTGGACCGCCGCTGTATTTATGCAGCTTTTTAAAGTGACTTGTCACAGTATATATTTTATTGAACTTAAAGGGATAGGTCAAAATTGAAATGTACATGGGTGAATTTTAATTTGAAATAGAAGCGCTTTTGCTATCCATTAGCAAAAAGGCTTCTAGTAAAAGTTATTACTGTTTTCCTTTGGCATATGCACATATCCTGTGAGGGTCCGTGCACCAGTATTCAAACAACTTCTCAGAGAGTCAGCAGTGGCTTGTATGACACAAATTGTCTTTGCAGAAGCAATACACACTACTGCCAGCTCTGAGCCAGCATTTGTAGACTAGTGTACGGTTCACGCAGCATATGTGCGTATACCGCAGAAAAATAGTAACTTTTACTAGAAGCATTTTTGCTAATGGAATTATATTACATAAATGCTCCTGGGACATTATACACCAATTTTCATTTAACAGCATGTAATAGACACTACTATGGGGGGTAGTTATCAAGCCGTCAACCTCAAATACGCTGGAATTCCGCAGCGTATTTGTGGCGAGGCTGATTCGCCTTAGTTATCAAAGGCTAGAGACCGGCAAAAGTTGAATTTTGTGACGTAAGCTTCGATCCGCCGGACTCAGTCCGACACAGATCGATTCTTACGTCACTCCAGATGTTCCGCACACAAGTGCGGCACAATCTGACTACTTTTGCTAGTTATCAAATGACTAGCAGGTACGCTCGGCACTTTTACGGCCCAGTGTACCTGGTTTTCAAACGGCGGTGAATCCCATAGGAATCAATGGGAGTCTGACCATAGCGAAAGTACAAGTTCGCTGCTACCAGATATCCCATTGATTCCTATGGGAGCTGTCTACACTTAACACCCTAACACGTACCCCGAGTCTAAACACCGCTAATCTGGCCCCCCTACACCGCCGCAACTAAATAAATATATTACCCCCTAAACCGCCGCTCCCGGAGCCCACCGCCACTATAATAAACATGTTAACCCCTAAACCGCCGCTCCCGGAGCCCACCGCAAGCTACTCTATACATATTAACCCCTAAACCGCCGCTCCCGGAGCCCACCGCAAGCTACTCTATACATATTAACCCCTAAACCGCCGCTCCCGGAGCCCACCGCAAGCTACTCTATACATATTAACCCCTAAACCGCCGCACTCTATAATAAAGTTATTAACCCCTAATCTGCCCCCCCCCACACCGTCGCCACCTATAATACATTTATTAACCCCATCCTGCCCCCCCTACACCGCTGCCACTGTAATAAAATTATTAACCCCTAAACCTAAGTCTAACACTAACCCTAACACCCACCTAACTTAAATATTAATTAAATAAATCTAAATAATATTTCTATTATTAAATAAATTAATCCTATTTAAAACTAAATACTTACCTTTAAAATAAACCCTAATATAGCTACAATATAAATAATAATTATATTGTAGCTATCTTAGGATTTATTTTTATTTTACAGGCAAATTTCAATTCATTTTAACTAGGTACAATAGCTATTAAATAGTTATTAACTATTTAATAGCTTACCTAGCTAAAATAAAGAGAAATTTACCTGTAAAATAAAAACTAACCTAAGTTACAATTACACCTAACACTACAATATACTTTAATAAATTATTCCTATTTAAAACTAAATACTTACCTGTAAAATAAACCCTAAGATAGCTACAATGTAATTAATAATTACATTGTAGCTATTTTAGGATTTATATTTATTTTACAGGTAACTTTGTATTTATTTTAGCTAGTTAGAATAGTTATTAAATAGTTATTAACTATTTAATAATTACCTAGCTAAAAGAAATACAAAATTACCTGTAAAATAAATCCTAACCTAAGTTACAATTAAACCTAACACTACACTATCATTAAATTAATTAAATAAATTAACTACAAATAACTACAATTAAATACAATTACATAAACTAACTAAAGTACAAAAAATAAAAAAAGCTGTTACAAAAAATAAAAAACATAAGTTACAAACATTTCAAAAATATTACAACAATTTTAAGCTAATTACACCTAATCTAAGCCCCCTAATAAAATAACAAAGCCCCCCCAAATAAAAAAATTCCCTACCCTATTCTACATTAAAAAAGTTCAAAGCTCTTTTACCTTACCAGCCCTTAAAAGGGCCTTTGTGAGGCATGCCCCAAAGAAAACTGCTCTTTTGCCTGTAAAAGAAAAATACAACCCCCACCACCCACATAACCCTAATCTAACCCAAACCCCCCTTAAAATAACCTAACACTAATCCCCTGAAGATCATCCTACCTTGAGTCGTCTTCACTCAGCCGAGCCACCGATGGAACTGAAGAGGAGATCCGGAGCGCCAGAAGTGATCCTCGAAGGGGCGCTGAAGAAGTCTTCCATCCGATGAAGTGATCCTCCAAGCGGCGCTGAAGAAGTCTTCCATCCGGGCGATGTCATCTTCCAAGCGGCGCTGAAGATCATCTTCCATCCGGGCGATGTCATCTTCCAAGCGGCGCTGAAGATCATCTTCCATCCGGGCGATGTCATCTTCCAAGCGGGGTCTTCAAACTTCTTGCTTCAGGATCGATCTTCATCCCGCCGACGCGGAACATCCTTCTTCCCCGACGGACTAACGACGAATGAAGGCTCCTTTAAGGGACGTCATCCAAGATGGCGTCCCTTCAATTCCGATTGGCTGTTAGGATTCTATCAGCCAATTGGAATTAAGGTAGGAAAAATCTGATTGGCTGATTGAATCAGCCAATCAGATTGAGATCGCATTCTATTGGCTGTTCCGATCAGCCAATAGAATGCGATCTCAATCTGATTGGCTGATTCAATCAGCCAATCAGATTTTTCCTACCTTAATTCCGATTGGCTGATAGAATCCTATCAGCCAATCGGAATTGAAGGGACTCCATCTTGGATGACGTCCCTTAAAGGAGCCTTCATTCGTCGTTAGTCCGTCGGGGAAGAAGGATGTTCCGTGTCGGCGGGTTGAAGATCGATCCTGAAGCAAGAAGATTGAAGACCCCGCTTGGAAGATGACATCGCCCGGATGGAAGATGATATTCAGCGCCGCTTCGAAGATGATCTTCAGCGCCGCTTGGAAGATGACATCGCCCGGATGGAAGATGATCTTCAGCGCCGCTTGGAAGATGACATCGCCCGGATGGAAGACTTCTTCAGCGCCGCTTGGAGGATCACTTCGTCGGATGGAAGACTTCTTCAGCGCCCCTTGGAGGATCACTTCTGGCGCTCCGGATCTCCTCTTCAGTTCCATCGGTGGCTCGGCTGAGTGAAGACGACTCAAGGTAGGATGATCTTCACGGGATTAGTGTTAGGTTATTTTAAGGGGGGTTTGAGCGAGATTAGGGGTATGTGGGTGGTGGGTTTTAATGTTGGGGGGGTTGTTTTCTTTGGGGCATGCCCCACAAAAGGCCCTTTTAAGGGCTGGTAAGGTAAGGTTTAATTGTAACTTAGGTTAGGATTTATTTTACAGGTAATTTTGTATTTCTTTTAGCTAGGTAGTTATTAAATAGTTAATAACTATTTAATAACTATTCTAACTAGCTAAAATAAATACAAAGTTACCTGTAAAATAAATATAAATCCTAAAATAGCTACAATGTAATTATTAATTACATTGTAGCTATCTTAGGGTTTATTTTACAGGTAAGTATTTAGTTTTAAATAGGAATAATTTATTAAAGTATATTGTAGTGTTAGGTGTAATTGTAACTTAGGTTAGTTTTTATTTTACAGGTAAATTTCTCTTTATTTTAGCTAGTTAAGCTATTAAATAGTTAATAACTATTTAATAGCTATTGTACCTAGTTAAAATGAATTGAAAGTTGCCTGTAAAATAAAAATAAATCCTAAGATGGCTACAATATAATTATTATTTATATTGTAGCTATATTAGGGTTTATTTTAAAGGTAAGTATTTAGTTTTAAATAGGATTAATGTAGTTAATAATATAAATATTATTTAGATTTATTTAATTAATATTTAAGTTAGGGGGGTGCTAGGGTTAGTGTTAGACTTAGGTTTAGGGGTTAATAAATGTATTACAGTGGCGGCGGTGTAGTGGGGGGCAGGATAGGGGTTAATAAATGTATTATAGGTGGCGACGGTGTAGGGGGGGCAGATTAGGGGTTAATAAATGTAATATAGGTTGCGGCAGGGTCCGGGAGCGGCGGTTTAGGGGTTAAACTATTTAGTTGCGGCGAGGTGCGGGATCAGCAGGATAGGGGTTAATAACTTTATTATAGAGGGCGGCGGTATAGGGGGGGCAGGACAGGGGTTAGTAGGTATAATGTAGGTTGCGGCGGTGTCTGGGAGCGGCGGTTTAGGGGTTAATAAATGTATAAGTGTTGCAGCGGGGTCTAGGAGCGGCGGTTTAGAGGTTAATAAATTTATAAGTGTTGCGGCGGGGTCTAGGAGCGACGGTTTAGGGGTTAATACATTTATAAGTGTTGCGGCGGGGTCTAGGAGCGGTGTTTTAGGGGTTAGTAACTTTATTTAGTTGCGGAAGGCTCCGGGGGCGCCGGTATAGGGTGTAGAACAGTGTAGTTTACTGTGAGTGCTTAGTGACAGGCTAGCAATAAAGCTGTGAAAAAGCCGAAGAGCAGCGAGATCGGATGAGTGATAACTCTCACAGTCCGCTGCTCATCGCCTCGTACTTGGTGCGCGGCTTTTTGACAGATTTATTGATAACTTAGGCGTATTTTTTCAGGTCCGCAGCGGCAAAGGTAGGCGAGCTTAGGCGGGCGTATTGGGCCGGCGAAGGCAGGAAAGTTGACACGTTGATAAGTACCCCTCAGTATGTACAGATACTGATATAAAAATCCAGTTTAAAACCTTTTAAAAACTTACTTAGAAGCTACCAATTTAGCACTGTTGATGAGGTTAGTCGGGGGCACCCATTGAAAGGGGCTGCGAAACCTGGTAAAGCAGCCCCTCCCCTGCAAGTGGCGCTGCTTTACCTGGTTTCTATGGAAACATAGATTACACAAACAGGATTAAGCAGGAGTCTGTAGACATCCATATCAATCTAAGACTTTGGGGCTTGGTTAGGAGTCAGCACAATCACCTAGATTACGAGTTTTGCGTTACCGTGCGGTACGGCTTTTAACGCTGAAATTACGAGTAGTGTTGGTATAGCTATACTGCAAGCATTTTAGCCTGAAATGCAACGTCCATTCCTAACTTAAAAAAATACATTTTTGTGTGTGATTTTAATAGCGCCGGTATTACAGGTTGTGCGGTCCCGCTAAAATGCTTGCGTTACAGCCTATACCAACACGATCCATACCGCCATCTGAGACCAGTAGTTATGGATTTTGTGAAACAAAAATGTTTCACAAAACTCATAACTAAACTGTTGCAAAGTACACTAACACCCATAAATTACCTATTACCCCTTAAACCGCCACCCTCCCGCATCGCAAACACTATATTAAACCTATTAACCCCTAATCTACCACCCACCACCTATTGCGACTATTATTATTTTTACATAAAGGGTTCATCTACATAACATTTATGCAAAGAACAATTTAGTGTACAATATCCCTTTTAAGTAGAATTTTTTTTTTTCCTGCTCACAGCAGATGGTAATAAAAATTCCAAAGCTCCTGAGCCATTGTAGCGATATACTTGCTTTTTTCCAAATATGCTTTTGTGTTATCATTGGTAACTGTTAATAGCTTATTAGTTCATCTGCTCAATCACTTTGCTGGGTGCACGTTCTCCTAGTGCTTTTGGTGTCACTGGTATTTTGCAGATCAACCACAGTCTCAAGAGTGCAAGCAGGCTACTTACCACTACATCTTAATGCATACAATGTGTATGTAAAAGTGAACAAGTTAATGTGTTGATTATTTATTTATTTATCTTACAACTCTCAGGTGAGGCAGCTTCAAGAAGATGCAGCGCGATTGCAGGCAGCATATGCAGGTGATAAGGCCGATGACATACAAAAGCGTGAAGGTGAGGTTTTGGAGGCTTGGAAAGCATTGCTGGATGCATGTGAAGGACGACGGCTCACGTTGGTTGACACAGGTGATAAGTTCCGTTTCTTCAGCATGGTGCGTGACCTTATGCTTTGGATGGAAGATGTTATACGTCAGATTGAAGCCCAAGAGAAGCCAAGGTAATTGTTAAAATGACTATAAGTCACTCGTAACTGTTTTTTTTTCTTCTCCAGATGCTCATGTTATGCTGTTAGTGCATTCCAGTCAACATGAGAATTGTTTTTCTTTTTTTTCTTTCTTTTTTTAATAAGAACACTTGTAACTTTTACAGTGCATGCAACTCACATAGCATACTTCCATAGGTCTAGTGTTCCCGCATTCATAGCATGCGACTGTTTAGTGATGACCGTATATGTCGCCAGTGTTGATGTAAAATCTATGAGTTGTGAAATCCACTAACCTTGTTTGATAAATGAGTTCTTATATGTGTTGATAAGAACATAAGATTGTTCATATTTATTTTTTATTTCTGTTATTTTACTTTTAGTTACACTTCAGTTCCTCCTGTAGGCTGTAAACCTTGCTGTATGTATGAGCCAAATGATATATAATTTGCTTACTTTCTTGTTTCAGGGATGTTTCATCGGTTGAGTTACTAATGAATAATCACCAAGGCATTAAAGCAGAAATTGATGCTCGTAATGACAGTTTTACATCTTGTATTGAGCTTGGCAAATCTCTCTTGGCAAGAAAGCACTACGCATCCGAAGAGGTAAAATAGCAAAATAAATTTATATCACTGCTGCAGTGCAGATATGCGCATACCTGGCACTACTGCGCACATTGTTTGTAGCAGGGCTGGGCAGACCTCACCCATTGCTTTTTCCATAGCCTTTTAGCTTTTATATTGGAGTATGAGTTAAAACTCTACAGCCTTCTTCTGCACATTGCTCCTCTAGTGTCTAATAAGTGTTTTTTCAATGCCAATTATAAAACAATATTTCCCGTTTTCATACTTACTATTCAATTGATATTAAATTACATTTATTCATATGCAGCTTTTAAAATTGACCTATCACCGTATGTATTTTATTGATCTTAATGGGATAGAATGGTCAAAATTGAAATGTGCACAGGTGCAGGTCAATTTGAAACAGAAGCATCTTTGTAATATACTTCTATTAGCAAAAATGCTTCTAGTAAAAAGTGTTATTGTTATACAGCAGCATACGCACGTGCACTAGCATTCAGAGTCCGCAAGTTCTCAGTCAACCATGGCTTGTATGACTCAAAACTTCAAAACTTGGAGCCATTGTAGGCATTAAAAATGTAAGGATAAATTTATTGTCACAACTCACACTTGGCGCTAGTTCAGTTTTGTGCATACAGAGAATTTAATTCCATCCCCATATATGCAGTAATGACAAATAGAAAGTAATTATGCTGTATGTAGTCTGTTATAATGGTTGGCGCTGTTATTTTTCTCTTATAATTCAGATAAAAGAAAAGTTGCTGCAGTTGACAGAGAAGAGGAAAGAAATGATTGACAAGTGGGAGGACCGATGGGAGTGGTTGAGATTAAGTAAGCAGACATGTTGCTTGTTTGGGTAACACTGTGGGATGATGCTGCAGGATGAGCTGTAACATTGTACATGCTTTTCCTTTTGGTTGTTGTGCAGCTGATTAAATATATTAAACAGTTGGAATAAGTTGTGCACAAACATGCATTTATTGTTCCTTTCAGTATAAGTGTAAACCATTTTACCTTAACCACTACATATGATGATACAGCTGGTAGGCCAATCAGGAGCAGGAATACAAGAGTATGCTCCAATTGCTGGCCATATTCTAATCTAGAGCAGAATAGGGGGTGTTCCAGGAGTGCAACGTTGTGTGTTTAACCCCTTTGAAGCACCCTAACTTGTTTAATAATTAATGGTCTATTGAAATAGGCCATTTTATTTGTACACTAGATTGTCCCTTTAAGCTCTAATCTTGATTCTGTGGTCCTTTCCTAAATGTATTAACAACAAACATCGAGCAAAATTTGCTCTCAGGAAACAGCCTGTCATTTGGATACAGCTTGTCTTTTGGATATAGTAACCTCTCCATAATGGGTGCTTCTTCAAAGACTTTCTTTATATTTTATTTTATATTTTATTTTATTTCATAAATTATCCTGAAATTAATTTTGGAATATTTGTTTCCGATTTTCATTGTGTCTATTTGCATCATGTAACGTATTGGTTTTTAAATTTGTATTTATTTTTATTTGATGTATTAACTGATATCAATTTATGTGGTTTGTAAACTTTTATGCATTACTTATAAAAACATTTTTATTCTAACACAAATAAGGTTTTATAGTGGTTCAGTTTTCTCTATGATTGACAAAAGTTGTTAACTTTTGGCGTAGGTTTTATTGATTTGGTGAGTTTTATTGAGTACTTTTTGGAGAGTTTTGGATTTTTATACCACCTGTTAGCATAGATTTTCAGCGCACCTTTATCTTACTCTTTGTTTAAAATCCTTTCCCAAATGTGCATTTTAAAGGAACAGTTTACACCAGAATTTTTATTGTTTAAAAAGATAGATAACCCCTTTATTACCCAAGCCTCTGCAAACTGCCCCCTTATTTCAGTTCTTTTGACAGACATCCATTTTAGCCAATCAAAGCTGGCTCCCTGGAACTCCATGTGCATGAGCACAGTGTTATCTATATGACACATATGAACTAACACCCTCTAGTGGTGAAAAACTGTCAAAATGCCCTGAGAGAAGAGGCAGCCTTCAAGGTCTAAGAAATTAGCATATGAACTTCCTAGGTTTAGCTTTCAACTAAGAATACCAAGCGATCAAAGCAAAATTGGTGATAAAAGTAAATTGGAAAATTGTTTAAAATGACATTCTCTATCTGAATAATGAACGTGTCCCTTTAAGTGCTAAAATTGTTAGTATCTCTGTTACAGATGTAAACGTTAAACCCATCTCTGCTTAGGACATATTTAACAAGGCATTAACTTGTCTGCTTAGAACGTCATGCAGACTAATTTACTTTGGTTATTTCGTGCATGTTGATTTACTGTGTCACTTGATTTAATGTTTTTCAGTTCTGGAGGTGCACCAGTTTTCCAGAGATGCCAGTGTTGCAGAGGCCTGGCTGATGGGACAGGAGCCATACCTGTCAAGTCGTGAAATAGGCCAGAGCGTCGATGATGTGGAAAAACTAATCAAGAGGCATGAAGCATTTGAGAAATCTGCGGCTACTTGGGATGAAAGGTTTTCAGCTTTGGAACGACTTACTACGGTATATACTATTTCCTTTGCAATTTTTATATAACAGCTGGTAACATATTTAGCTTTTATTGTGTGTCTTAATAAACACGAGTTTAATAGTAAAGAAAATATCCTGCGGTTTCTGTAGTTACACAACAAAGTATTCATTGTAGGAAAATGTTGCTGAATGACATGAAATCCTTATCAGCCCATAATCAGTGTATTTTTTTCCATTTTAAAATGCCTTTTTTTTTCTTCATGTTTTAGTTGGAATTGTTAGAAGTACGTCGCTTGCAAGAAGAGGAAGAGAGGAAAAGACAGCCACCATCTCCTGAGCTCAGTCCAAAGGTCTCAGAAGAAGGAGAATCGCCACAACAGTGGTAAGAACTTGACTAATGCTCTTCCCAATGCTTCCTTTATATTCCATACCCTGACATCTGTTTTGGTGTTTCTCACCAGGGACGGCACAAAAGAAGGCGAGCAAATTTCTCAAAACGGATTGCCATCTGACCAGGAGTCGCCACGGGTTAGTTATCGATCACAAACCTACCAAAGCTACAAAAACTTTAATACCAGAAGAACAGCCAATGACCGGCAGTGGTCTGGACTGTAATCGCAAAAACACTTGCTTAAATAGTAACCTCAGTTTAGCGTTGTTATGTTCTCTCTGAGGCCTGCTCTTTATAAACGATTTTTATATAGATATCATGCTCATTGCTTTATAATAGTAGGTAGCAGGTGACGTGAATTCTTTATCTATTGTGCATACCAAATTCTGAATACAGAAGCCAATACTGATACGGTGTATAAAATAATAGTTAGTTTGTATTTGCAATCTGTAGAACCAGGACAGAGGCTATGATCAGCTTTAGCATTTTGAGCGAGTAATGCAAGTTTTGTTAAAGCAAGTTAGTTACATAAAGTGCTTGTTTATGGAGTGGGCTACAATTTTTGGCTCCTTAAGTGAGATACTAAGTTAAATGTTCTCCTCAGAAAATTTTGTCAACTGGATATTCGGTTGGGGGCAGAAAAATACTTTGCAATATTATTAAATGTTATTTATAAATACTGCTTAAGCTATCCAAAGCACAAACTGATTGCATAACTTAACATAAATTAATTAAATGATAATTTGTGCAAACATTTTTTAATATTTGCTATGTTAGCTTAACATTGGCTTACATTTTAGTGGGTTGGTAACAGCCTCTGGGATATTTGATTATTGAGCTACTTAATTAGATAAAATCCACCCTATGTGCAATTTAGCCTTGGGTTTTTAAAGGGATGTTGTAAAGAGTATTAAAGTAGAATACGTTAACATTGAATGCTTTGTGAAGCTTTCGTAGGATTCTGTTGTTTTTGGTTTTTTTGGAGAGGGGTTCCATTTTATATTTTTAATGCAAGAGCCTGAAACAGTTGCTGCAAGGAGTAGTGCGCATGCGTGATATGCCTCTGACGTCACAACATTCTGTAGAGCTTGATACTGCCAGTGGCCTTTTGGACAATCGAACACAAGGCAGTGTGGTTTTTAAAAGATGTACTGTACATCCATATGAAATGTGGTGGCATCACCTGTCTGTCACACATGCACACTCTGTGTAGTATCTAATGCAATATCCTGCTTTTATAGCCATATTCGCTACCAAGTTCAGTACGAGGAAAGGATTAATTGAATTATGTTATGTGTTAATTTTAATTTAATTCTCCATACAGGTTTGTTATTTTACTGTAAAAGATTTGTCCACATTATATATGCTCCATATATATTAAACTGTTTAAATGTCAGCATATTTTAGCCAGATTTGATGGGATAAAAAAAAAAAATCCCTTATTCTAGTTTTATTTAAATGTATTTATTACTGACAATCTATAAGTCATACATAGAGTAGATGCAAAATAAAGGGATGATATTTATATGTACAGACTGAGGAAATGTAAGGCATGAGATCTGTAGCCCCGTGTTGCACAAAATGATACTTTAGACTATGCACAAACCTGAAGTATTTGCAGCTCATAAAAATAATTTACAACCATCAAATCATAAAATAATTGTAACAAAATACTGATTTGTATTCTAAAAATTAAGTCACTTATTCTTAATATATAATTGCTTTAGGTCATAGGTACATAGAGTATACTAAATTATAATTATTTGCAGTCTGTGAAAAGACTCTAAATGCTGAAACTTCATTGTATTTTTAAATTTAACCCATCAATAAGGTAGCTAATAAATTCACAAGCATAGATATTTAACTGTATATTTGTAGTTGGCTGGCCATCATTCTACTAGTAGACACACTAAAATATCAGTCTCCTTGATTTAACTTAGTCATTTGTAAGAATGTATTTTATTAACGTAGCTGGTACAAATAACTTTTTGTGTAGAGACATATCAAAAGCTAGTTTAGCGTCCAGCAGCAAGCGTGCAATATATTACAAGCTTCGGATGACCAGAGAAACGGGTGGTTCAACTACAGTGCTTAGTGGGCCGGACACAATAATTTTGTTCCTTACTGAAAAAATTATGATCATAGGCCCTAAGGAAACTACCTTATTCCACGCTGGCTTTAAGAACATACTGCATTTTACTGCACTTTATTTTTATTTTTGGCTCATTTATCATGATTAATACCCAATGTGTCTCCATCAAATGTACATGATCATTAATTTGCTTTTTTTCCTTTTTCACAATGTGTCTTTTCTTTTGTCAGGAAAGCAACTTCTAGCCTTTTCCCCCCACTGTTTTTGTTCTAGTGAATAATATGTTATAGAAGACATGTTGGCTCTCTCAACCTTTCAGTATAAAATGAAGAAATAGATGTTTAATATTTTATGTAATATCAGTGACTTTGCATTTTAGCAATATAGTCACTAACAAAACACAAAAATATTTTCTTAACAGATAAAGAATTAAATTATATATATATATATATATATATATATATATATATATATATCAATTTTATATCATATATAAAATATTACTATTAGTTTAAAATTGATTTTTTTCTGGAACTAATTGCAAAACCAATAAATGGGTTAAGAGACTCAGATTTATCAATCAAATGTAGTACAGCACCTGTGTATCTCGTCAGTGTCTCCTTTTATGTTATGCCACCAGCTTTGAAACTGCATGTCACTATTGATTTAAAGTCCTCTGTGATTTTAAGTCACAAGAGCATTGACAACTAATCCCCATATCACACTGGATGAAATATTAATTAATTTGTGTTAGAATTGTGTTGTACTAGTTAAGTTTGTTTTTATGTTTGTCTAATTGTGTTGTTTTGTTTGCATGCTTAAAGCATGTCTTCATTAAAGTTTATTTGCTTGTACATTTTTAAATGTTGCCATATTTGTGTATTTTTGTTAATCTACGCATTTTTGTTTTATTTTTATTTATTTTTTAACATTCAGCAAATGAAAAACTGCTTTACATACTTATCATTGTCTGTATATTTGTTGTACACAGGTGTCCAACCTTTTAAAGTGAAGGGCCCCATTTGATGTAAGAAAAGAAAATTCAGTTATTTAGAACAAAAATATATACTTACATTTCAAATAAATTGTAGAGCAATCGATTTGTACAAATGAGGCTCAAGCCTTCATTTACTCTCACCTCTAGTGATAAACACACCACAGGGAAAGTAGAAAGATGTTTCGGGAACAAATTAAAAACAAGTAACATCACCATGGTGAGCCCTGGGCCTTAGGTTGGACACCTCTGGTTTAGCTCATACCATATGAGGGAATCATGCAATCGCAGGAAGATTATAAATTGCTTCAGCTTGCACATTCATGCTCAACACGTTTTTAAAATTTCATCATTTAGAGTTTAATTGCTGATATGATTATCTGGTAGTTATAATTTATACCTTGGGTTCCCTACAGAAGTTTAAAATGGTAAAAGTGCCTATTTATTCCTCAAGTACGTTTATTCTTGTTTATTAATAATAAGATATTGCTAGGGGGTTAAAGAATCCACAATACCTTTCCTGTCTCCATATAACCATTTTTATAATGACGATGATGCAACCGTAATTTTGAATTAACTCCCATTCATGTAACTGGAAGTATTGAATCAGTCGGTGATTCCTGTGGCTTCAGGCTGCTCATTATTGACTGGGGAAAGCATTTTACAGCTTACAGCTTTTATCTCTATGACTTAGATATGCTATTAAATTCAGCTTGCCCTTCAGTGTTGAGGTGCAGAGCTAAATTATTGTATCTGGCTAGAATAAGCATATGACATAATGTTCAATTATTTCTATTCAGGTATTTAAAAATTACAACAATATTTCTGACCCCACTCAGGGCTAGATTACAAGCGGAGCGCTAATTCATCACGCGCCCACGAACAGGCAAATTCGCCCGTTTACAGGTGCACGATAAATAACCAGTTCTCATGCTGTTTCTTACGGCATGAGAGTGAGGCTCCCATTGGAGCCTATGGAAACACAGTACAATGCGAACCCGAGGTCGCATTCGCATTGCGCTCAACTTGTAATACCAGGGCACATTTGTGTGCGCGGATATTACTGAGTGGAGCACAAATATCACTTGCGAAAGCGCAATTTTAATAGAGAGGTTGTAGAAGGTGACAAAAAATGACCTTCTATAGTTATTTTTTGTCTAAGCAGAATTACCCACTAGATAAAATCTATGGTACAAATTTACAAATAGGATGTTATTTGCTTCTTTACTTGTTTCTAGTTGGAAAACCATTTTGCCCAGTAATAAGTGTTTCTAAAGCACGGATTGAGTTAAACTCTCTTTTAAAGTAAGCTTCTGAGTAGCAATGCACCACTAGTCTGGAGCTGAACACTGCTGCTGAGTCGATCAAAAGTGACACAAGTGCAAAGCTGCCAATGCATTCAGCTCTGAAATAGCAGGGCATTGGCGCTTTGGAGTTGACTTTGTGGGTGTATAACTCCTAGATATAGGCAATCAGTAGTGCACATGCACATTAGAACACATTCTTATGGCAAAGGGCTACATTTCTGATATTAACGGTACATTCTGCTGATGCTAGTGTACTTTTTTATTCAAGTTACATACAAGAGACCAAAAGAGATCCCAGCCCCAGAAAATTATCGGTGATGTAGGCTTATCAAGAAAAACTATTTATTTTGAAAATAGGGGCAAAAGAAAAACTCTTTTTTTTTTTTCTAGTCAGATTTTACAGTACTAGAGTTTTGTCAACAGAGATTTAGAAAAGTATATAATTTTGCTGCATGAAAAAGTTTCTATGTATATTGTTATAAGCAGCACATGATTTATCAAGGCATTACAGATCTGAAAGGTTATGGCTTCTATGTTTTACCTCTGTGTGTAACTTCATATTAGTCTACAAATCATTATATAGCAATACCCTGGCTCATAAACAGATATGCAAGCTTGATTTTATCCTAAGCTCTAAATGATTATCAAATTAATTAAATTTTAGTTTGTGGCTGGTCCTTGTGCTTCTAGTTTGGGCAATATTGTAACACCCACACTATATATTCATGGCTATAGATAGTTTATTAACATTCTATAGATATATAGAAATATACATACACACACACACGTGTGTGTGTGTGTGTGGATATATATATATATATATATATATATACACATATACAAACACATAGATACACACAAAACAGAGTATTGGTACACATCCAAATGTTGGGGATTTGTGTGTGTATGTATGTATATATTTTTTATATACATTTAAACAGTATGGGTTTATATTTGGAAGAGAAAAGACATGCATACCTCCATTTTTTTTATTTTTTTTTTGCTTAATCTGCAGTTGATTGTTGCACCAATTTTATATCAGATAATTTGTAATTAAATCCCCCAGCACAGTGGTGTGTTTCCATATTACCAAATTTTAAAGGCAGTCGGCCAATCCTTCCCATGCAATTGTTCTTCACTATGGATCTTCCAAAAATACATTTACGTCAACTTGGAGGGTATGGCATTATTTCTAGCCTGCAATTAATACATTCAGCAGCGTTGCTGTTAAGCTGTTGTTGCTTTATATACGACTATAAAAGAGGGTGCATAATGTTTGTAATCTACTAAAGATTAGTAAGTAGCACTGAGCTTCAATAACTTGCTAATACCACAGTCTGGGCTGCTACAATGGTACTAAATATCAAAAAATGATCTTAATAGGGATTAAGCAATATTTCTAAAGTCAAAAGTTATTAGGATCCCAAAGTAAATGAGAATTGAATGCTACTGAAGACGTCTCCAGCTTGACCAGTCAGCTGCTGGAAACTTGACTGCTCTCTAGAGTATCTCGATCACAACAGGCAGCAAGCAACGAGGTCCACAAAGCAAGTGATGGGCAAGGCCTTGGTTCTGTCTTTGTTGGGGGTAAATAGCTGTGTGGTTTTGAGTGACTGTGGTGGTTCTTTAGTCCCTTTAACTCAAATCCAGTAAATCTAATTAAAAACTTAAATAAAACTGGTAAACAAATGTTATCTATCCTTTCTTTTTCCCTTCTACTATCTAAAATGAAATCCTAACTGGGAAGGTGGAAATGAAAATGCATGGTGTCATTTCTCTAATCTCTGCATGTTTTGATTGTTTTACCACTAAGAAAGAGCATTTTGAGAAACATGTCTTGTTGGTTTTTAAATTGTTTCTGATAATGCTCCTAAAAGCAATCTATTGAGCTAAAAATTCACGTCTATCAAATGGTGACAGCTTGCAGATATGAGATGCAGAATAGCTGATGTGTGGGCCTCAGTATTCTGTAAACACATTTTTGATGGCTAAAATCTGTACAGTATCTGCATTCTCTAAAAAGGATTGGAGTACAGTAATGCTAACAATTGTTCCAATCTCCTGTCAATAAAATGATTACTAATCTATTTATGTCACTGATTTATGTCTTTTAATATATACTATTATATGGTACAAATCAATGTTACTGTACTGCATCCTTTTGTTGCAAGCAGTCTGTACTGAGCCATCTTATGTAGACGGAGAATTGTTTTATGTTTTATTGGCTTGTTATACTTAAATGTTATTTTTGTATTTGCAGATGGCGGAAAATGCAGACACAAATGAGATGGTTAATGGGTCCACAGAACAGAGGTCAAGCTCAAAAGAGTCCAGCCCCATTCCTTCACCAACCGCTGATCGTAAATCTAAATCTGGCATGCAACCCCAGACTGCTGCCACACTTCCCGCCAAGACACAAGAAACTTCCTTCCAATTTGAAGGTTTCTTGCATCGCAAGCATGAATGGGAAGCACACAACAAAAAAGCCTCAAGCAGGTAAACACGTCACTGCATCAGATTCTCTTCAATTAATAAAATGTATAACATAATAAATATATTCAATTTAGGTATAGGTTATTTAACTTGAGCATACTTACAAATTAAACTTCCCTTACCCATAATTCCCAGTCATTCTCTTTGCCTTTGTCAATGGAGCATGTGCGAAGATGGTGTCTGAAGATATTTAATCCAAGGATTAGGGGCTGTGCTGTGTCCATGTCAATCTCTTTGGTAAGAGTAATGGTGGCTATTAGCAGTTAGAAAGCGGCGAGGTTGTCTTTGCTTTATTTATAACATTATTGCTACCCCTTCATAGAAAGCCAGGGTTGGTTACTCTGCTCTTTCTTTTTCTTTAGGTCCCTGATAGAGAGAGGAGTATCTCTCACACCTAAGAAGCTGTTCCTGCCCTACAGCTGGATCCACAGGTAAGTGCATTTGCCTTCTAGGTATTGAAGGACAGCACTTGGAAGGTTAATTCCTCTAATGGATCATTTCATGGAACAAGACCTTGCAGTTCGGTTTTCAGTTTGGCAGGCACTGGCATATGTGATATTTTATGGAAATGTTAAGGGGTTAATATTGTTTACCCTTAGTTTTTGTGGAGAGACTGACTGAAGGGGTAATTTAAGGCAATTTTGGAACCATAGGCTATTTATTATTATAGGATGTAGTGCGGTGTACTTCAGTTTTATGCAGGTCTGACAGAAAGGCGCACTTTTACAGTGACGCAGTTTTCTTTTTTAGTCCGATCACGTGACCCGCCTCTCTTCTGTCTTTAATGAGCGGAGCGAGTTAGACATCTTGGAATCTTGTCGCCTATCTCTGTACTTTGCTAATCTGGCATCCTCCTGATAGCGGATCTAATCGGATATCACTTGCTGATTTTCTGGAGTGACTACTGTCTTGGTGTGGTAAGACTCCTCAGCTCAGTCTGAGGTATAGAGGTGTGAGGAAGTTTTTTTCTTAAATAAAATCTTTTTTCCTTTTTGTATGTTAAGAGGTCTGTGCTTTATTTTTACCGTACTGGTGTTAAATTATTCTCATATTTTATATATTTGATATATTTTAAAATGGATTCAAACCATAGTTCATGCATTACTTTTGATAAATGTTTGCATTGTCTGGAGGCTCAGGTTGTACCTCCTGTGCAAATTTGTTCCACTTGCTTATCTAAGACCTTAAAATTCAAAGATAAATTACTCCCTTCTGAGCCTTATGTCTCTCAGGATAATGCTGTTCAGGATATGCCTCAGCTTTATCCTCAAACGTCTCAAGCTATGGTTGTTTCACATGCAGTGCCCTGTGGTTCATCTCAACCTCCTGGGGGTGTTTATTTGCCAGGAGATTTTGCTGCGCAGATAACTTCTGCGGTGTCTGCAGCTTTATTTGCTCTACCTACTTTCGGTAAGTGTAAGAGGAAATCTAAACATGTTTCTACTAGTAAGGTTTCTGACCCTTCTAAGTCTGCTCTGGTCAACCTTTCTCAAATGTCTGATGAGAAGGATACTTCAGTAGCTTCTGAATGTGAAATCTCAGACTCTGACATGATGGGGGAAAATTCTTCAGAATCTGAGGAAGTTAATTTCAGATTTAAGCTTGAACATCTCCGTTTGCTTCTGAAGGAGGTTCTAGCTACTTTAGACGACTCCGAACCTTCGGTTGCTGTCAACCCTAAAAAGTCCACTAAACTTAATAGAGTTTATGATTCTCCCTCATCTGTGGATGGTTTTCCTGTTCAAGACAAGATGTCTGAAATTATAGCTCAGGAATGGGATAAGACAGGGGTTCCTTTTTCCCCTTCTCCTGTTTTTAAAAAGATTTTTCCTGTTGCGGACTCCATTCATGACTCTTGGCGCACTGTGCCTAAAGTAGAAGGAGCTATCGCTACTCTGGCCAAAAGAACTACTATTCCTATAGAGGATAGTTGTTCTTTTAAGGATCCTATGGATAAGAAGCTAGAGGCTTACGTAAAGAAGATGTACATCCATCAAGGATTACAGTGGCAACCTGCAGCAAGTATTGCTATGGTTGTGGGAGTAGCATCTTATTAGTGCGATGCTTTGTCTGATCTGATATCAGAAGAGAATAACGATAGAGGAGATCCAAGATAGGGTCAAAGCTCTTAAACTGGCCAATACCTTCATCTGCGATGCCAACATGTAGGCAATTAGACTGGGAGCGAAGATGTCTAGCTTCACTGTTCTAGCTTGCAGAGCTCTGTGGTTAAAATCTTGGTCAGCTGATGTGACTTCAAAGGCCAAGCTTTTGTCTTTACCTTATAACGGTAAAACTTTATTTGGTCTTGGTCTAGCGGAAATCATTTCCGAAATTACGCGTAGAAAGGGCTCTTTCCTAGCTCAGGACAAGAAGAATAGACCTAAAGGTCACCAGAATTCATATTTTCGCTCCTTTCATAACTTTAAAGGACACAAGTCTTCCTCTTCTTCTTTCAAACCAGAGCAATCCAAGACCTCGTGGAGATCCAGTCAGCCATGGAATAAGGGGATGCATAACCTGGATGTTGTGCATGTTTTAACATTTTACCTACAAGCTACTAAAGATTTTCGCTAATCTTCTGCCCTGTTTGTTGTTTTCTCTGGAAAGCGTAAGGGTCAGAAGGCCACTTCTACTCTTTCCCTCTTGTTAAGAAGTATGATTCATTTTGCTTATAAGAAAGCTGGACAGCAGCCTCCAGAGAGAATTACGGCTCATTCCACTAGTGCTGTCTCCTCATCTTGGGCTTTTTTAAAATGAAGCTTCTGTGGAACAAATTTGCAAGACGGCAACATGGTCCTCTTTGCATACTTTTTCCAAATTCTACAACTTTGATACTTTTGCCTCGGCTGAGGCCTCTTTTGGGAGAAAGGTTCTTTAAGCGGTGGTGCCTTCTGTTTAGGTCATCCTGCCTTGCTCTCCCTCCCTTTTCATTCTGTGTCCTCTAGCTTGGGTATTGGTTCCCACTATTAATTGAAATTATGTCGTGGACTGTCCATGCCATAGGAAAGAAAACAAAATTTATGCTTACCTGATAAATTTCTTTCTTTCCGGGTATGGAGAGTCCAAGACCCCACCCTCTTTTTAAATTATAATTCGGACGTTTTTTTTTTTAGTAAACCTCAAGCACCTTTATACCTTTTGTGTTTCTTCTTTTTCCATTTTCCTTCGGCTGAATGACTGGAGATTATCGGTATGGGAAGTTATACTTAACAGCTTTGCTAATGTGCTCTTTGCCTCCGCCTGCTGGCCACCCACTAGTAATTGGAATGACATTGTGGACTCTCCATGCCCGGAAAGAAAGACATTTATCAGGTAAGTATAAATTTTGTTTTTTTGATAACTGCAAATTTATTTATTAAATTGGAATATCACATTGATATAAGTAGTCATCATACGCTTTGCTATGAGACTTGAAATTTAGCACAGGTGCATCCTTTTTTTCTATGGATCATCTTTGAGATATTTCTACACTTTGATTGGGGTCAACCTGTTGCAAATTCAATTGACTGTACATGATTTTGAAAGGCGCACACGTCTATAGAAGGTCTCACAGCTGAAAATGCATATCAGAGCAAAGACCAAGCCATGCAGTCAAAGGAACTGCCTGCAGAGCTCAGAGACATGATTGTGTCGAGGAACAGATCTGGGGAAGGTTATAACATTTTTTGGCTGCATTGAAGGTTCCCAAGAGCACAGTGGCCTCATAATTCTTAAATGGAAAACATTTCCTTCATAAAGACAATAAGAGTTCACTATCTTTTACTCCAGGGAATTATACTCCTTGCCACTAGGATGAGGCAAAGATTCCAAAACGCCAAGAGTCTTTAAAACTCCTCCCACCTTACTGGAAACTAGTCTTGTTTTTGCATTCGCAGGAGAAATGTGAAGAAGAGAGGTGCTCCAGATGTCTGTGAGAGTGGTTCTCAGACAGATTTGAGGCCCAGTTTCCCCTCAGAGAGCTACTGTTTGGACAGAGGGATGTCTTTAGATTATGGGTAGTGGCACAAAAACACCCTATGGGAGTTGGTCACAGGGACCGGTCCCTAACCTTCTCCTGTTGGTTCAACATTATACTCCATATATTTAGATCCTCTGCTGTCATGTTTACAGAACTGTATTTGCTATCTACTGGAAAAAGTTATTTCTGTTTTTGGTATGTCCAGTAGTATGGGTGCCTATCAGGTAAGTGTTGTTGGGTACCTGCTTAGCTTGTAGTCTATTAGTAGGTGTTCAGAAGTATATCATAGCCTGGGGACCATTATGTCTGGAATTTTATGTTTGGGCATATAAGTACCTTATTTCAACCTATTATAGGCTTTGAAGTGTGCTAAGTATGTTAGCGCGTCAGCTTTTTCGTTCTTATTTTTTGTTACTGCACATCGGCTTGTTTTTTGCATCGGCTTGTTTGCACACATCTGATTTGTGTTTGTGCTTGTCAGTATATTTATAAGAATCTCAGTAGTGCTCTCCAAATAATATGTTAGTCTATGGCAGGGTTATAACACAATATATTTAAATAATTATCCTTTAAAATAAACCCTCAATCAATATGCATCTACTAGAAACCATAAAATTAATATAAATACCTGAATTCTTTTTATTAGTTAATATCTATGAACACATTGGAATATATTTGTAATACCAGAATATGAAACAATATTATACACGTTTAAAAAAACTATTAATATATGCTATACTACTTACAAAGCTCATAAAAGTTTACCTTTAAAACCAGCCTTATTTACAAATAGCCTTTCATTCAATTTACACAATAAGATTCTAACTAATATACTCAGCGCTTTATTCTAACACAATTCTAATTTAAAACATCAGAAATTTCACAGATAAATTACTTAGGCTACAAGATATATGTTTAACAATACACAGGCTATGAAATACTAACTTGAAATACAAACTATTTCTTTAAATCTGTTACATACAGCAATAATGAATGTTTGCTTTAAATGTTTTGCATACAAAAGGCAAGCTAAGAGCTATTCCAGACTATAAGATACAGTTTAAAACACAAATTGCTCTCTTCAATCTATCAACAATCTTTTAATACTTTACCAGGATGAACACCAATCGATATCCAATTTCTCTTAGCAGGTTTAATCTCACCTCAGAAATACCAATAAGTATATTTTGCAATCAATGAGAAAAGGTAGACCAGCTTTGCCAGAGTAAATGGTACTTCACGCCCAAACCAGTTACAAGTCAGCTCAGCAGAATCTGTGTCTTTTCCTATCTTGAATTAGCTTATATGAGTTTCCATCATGGGTGAGGATATGGGAGGCCCTTTTTCGGGAAAACCTGCTTTGTTATTGGCCCTTACACTTGTCCCTTCTGATTGGTTCACCTTGTGAATGTATGTTGTCAAGGAGATGCATCCTTGCAACAACCAATCATCTCTTGGTTGCAATTCTCGCATCATAACACCGGGGGCAGCGTGACAACAGCACAGCAATACATTTCACCATCCAGCATTTTTAAATAATTCATTATTTCTATGAAATGGTTATTCATTAGACCATAACTTCCTGCATTAGTCTCTCACAATATCAATCACAGATGGGGTAGTATCACATCACCACTCTGATCATTTTGATATGAAACATCATGTGTCTAACATTATATTATATTAAAGCAAATTAATACTGTTAATTATTCTGAAATTAATGGCATTTATACATCTGTTATATATGTATTTACACAAATACAGCATGTTCTACATCTCCAACAAGTTCTGCATGCATTAATTTTTCTATGGTCCATCTGAAATAAAAATAAGTGTTATTAATCATTTCTTTTTTTAAGTCCATAAATATTCTTAACATAATACAGATGCTAAGACATTTTATGCTTTCAAAATAAATATATATATTTACAGTTAAACATTTTAGACCGACTAAAATA
This sequence comes from Bombina bombina, assembly GCF_027579735.1. NCBI lineage: Eukaryota > Metazoa > Chordata > Amphibia > Anura > Bombinatoridae > Bombina > Bombina bombina. The sequence goes on along the minus strand of NC_069502.1, from coordinate 1,054,879,225 downwards.
GTCACCTATCAAGCTTAGCAACTACTCATGTAATATTAGAAAATTAGACAATCTCCCAAATTTCTATATTTAATACATTATGAGACATACATTCAAATAGGTTTATTTGCTATATTTTTAGTAAATTTCAAAGTCACACTATAACATGTCTTTTGCTGGCCAGGTTTTCATTGCCCCACTTACACAGCATGGGGTCCATTTGCATTTGAAATGTACAGGGTTACTTTCTCACAAAATATCTCACCTAGGTCAGACTTTTAGGCAACGTTTGTGAGGGGTAAGATTTTTATCACACATTTTCAGGCAGTAACATATGGTCTCTTGAAATGGCTGTTAAAGTTAAATAAACCAAATGCTCTATCGTCCTCACTTGTGTGTTTTGAATAACTTTGCATACTAAGTGGGGGGAGAACTGAACATGGCTGAAGTCAGTTTTTCTGAATGAACCTTAAAATATATGATTAAAATATATATATTTCTCTTGTTAAGTGTATTCAGTCCACGGGTCATCCATTACTTATGGTATATATTCCCCTTCCCAACAGGAAGTTGCAAGAGGATCACCCAAGCAGAGCTGCTATATAGCCCCTCCCCTCACATGTCATATCCAGTCATTCTCTTGCAACTCAACTAGATAGGAGGTTGTGAGAGGTCTGTGGTGTTTTTATACTTAGTTTATTTCTTCAATCAAAAGTTTGTTATTTTAAATGGCACCGGAGTGTGCTGTTTGTTCTCAGGCAGTATTTGGAAGAAGACTCTGCCGGCGTTTTCTATGATCTTAGCAGAAGTAACTAAGATCCACTGGCTGTTCTCGCACATTCTGATGAGTGGGGTAACTTTCAGAAAGGGAATAGCGTGTGGGGAATCCTGCAAACAAGGTATGTGCAGTAAATTATTTTTCTAAGGAATGGAATTGACTAAGAAAATACTGCTGATACCGATGTAATGTAAGTAAAGCCTTTTAATACAGTGAAAGCGACTGTTAACAGGCTGATTTAAATATGTACAGTAAAGTAATTTTCTAAGGAATGGAATTTGACTGAGAAAATGCTATTAATACTGAAGTGATGTTATAAGCCTTAAAGGGACACTGTACCCAAAATTTTTCTTTCGTGATGCAGATAGAGCATGCAATTTTAAGCAACTTTCTAATTTACTCCTATTATCAAATCTTCTTTATTCTCTTGGTATCTTTATTTGAAATGCAAGAATGTAAGTTTAGATGCCGGCCCATTTTTGGTGAACAACCTAGGTTGTCCTTGCTGATTGGTGGATAAATTCATCCACCAATCAAAAACTGCTGTCCAGAGTGCTGAACAAAGAAAAAAGTTTAGATGCCTTCTTTTTCACATAAAGATAGCAAGAGAACAAAGAAAAATTGATAATAGGAGTAAATTAGAAAGTTGCTTAAAATTGCATACTCTATCTGAATCACAAAAGAACATTTTTGGGTACAGTGTCCCTTTAAATGCAGTAGGAAGACTGGTATCAGGCTTATCAATAGAGATACATACTCCTTAACAAAAGGATGTTTAAAACGATTTTACTGGCATGTTTAATCATTTTGTGAGGTACATTGGTGATAAAACTTATTGGGGCATAAATTTTTTCCACATGGCTGACCGGTTTTTCTGCATAGAAACAGTTAACTGAAACTCCCTATGTTGTAATATTGAGTAGGAGGGGCCTATTTTAGCGCTTTTTAACGCAGTAAAAATTTAGGCTTAGTCTTCCTGCTTCTTCCTGCATGACCCAGGTCGTCTCCAGAGAGCTTAAGGGACTTCAAAAGTCATTTTGAGGGAGGTAATCAGTCACAGCAGACCTGTGACAGTGGTTTTTGGACTGTATTAAAAAACATTTTTTTCTTTACTGCTTATAAAAAACCGTTTTGGGTGTTAAGGGGTTAATCATCCATTTGCAAGTGGGTGCAATGCTCTGCTAACTTAATACATTTACTGTGAAAATTTTGTTGCTATAACTGATTTGGTTCATTGTTATTTCAACTGTGACAGCTTTAGGTGCTTCTTAAAGGCACAGTAGCGTTTTTCTTTATTGCTTGTAAAATTATTTACAGTGTTTTCCAAGTCTGCTAGTTTTATTGCTAGTCTGTTTAAACATGTCTGACACAGATGAATCGTTTTGTTCACTATGTTTAAAGGCCAGTGTGGAGCCCCATAGAAATATGTGTACTAAATGTATTGATTTCACTTTAAATAATAAAGGTCAGTCTTTATCTATAAAAGAATTATCACCAGACAACGAGGGGGAAGTTATGCCGACTAACTCTCCTCACGTGTCGGTACCTTCGCCTCCCGCTCAGGAGGCGCGTGATATTGTGGCGCCAAGTGCATCAGGGGCGTCCATACAAATCACTTTACAAGACATGGCTACTATTATGAATAATACCCTGACAGAAGTATTATCTAAATTGCCAGAATTAAGAGGCAAGCGCGATTGCTCTGGGGTAAGAATAGAGCGCGCTGGTGCTACAAGAGCCATGTCCGATACTGCGTCACAGTTTGCAGAACATGAGGACGGAGATCTTCATTCTGTAGGTGACGGATCTGATCCAGGGAAACCGGATTCAGAGATTTCTAATTTTAAATTTAAGCTTGAGAACCTCCGTGTATTGCTAAGGGAGGTTTTACCGGCTCTGAATGACTGTAACACAGTTGCAATTCCAGAGAAATTATGTAGGCTGGATAGATACTATGCAGTACCGGTGTGTACTGATGTTTTTCCTATACCTAAAAGGCTTACAGAAATTATTAGCAAGGAGTGGGATAGACCTGGTGTGCCCTTTTCCCCACCTCCTATATTTAGAAAAATGTTTCCAATAGACGCCACTACACGGGACTTATGGCAGACGGTCCCTAAGGTGGAGGGAGCAGTTTCTACTTTAGCTAAGCGTACCACTATCCCGGTGGAGGATAGTTGTGCTTTTTCGGATCCAATGGATAAAAAATTGGAAGGTTACCTTAAGAAAATGTTTGTTCAACAAGGTTTTATCTTACAGCCCCTTGCATGCATTGTGCCTGTCACTGCTGCTGCGGCATTCTGGTTTGAGTCTCTAGAGGAGGCCATTCACTCAGCTCCATTGGATGAAATTATGGACAAGCTTAAAGCACTTAAGCTAGCTAATGCATTTGTTTCTGATGCCATTGTACATTTAACTAAACTAACGGCTAAGAACTCCGGATTTGCCATCCAGGCGCGCAGAGCGTTATGGCTTAAATCCTGGTCAGCTGATGTAACTTCTAAATCTAAATTGCTTAATATTCCTTTCAAGGGGCAAACCTTATTCGGGCCCGGCTTGAAAGAAATTATCGCTGACATTACTGGAGGTAAGGGTCATACTCTTCCTCAGGACAGGGCCAAATCAAAGGCCAAACAGTCTAATTTTCGTGCCTTTCGAAACTTCAAGACAGGAGCAACGTCAACTTCCTCCGCCCCAAAACAGGAAGGAACCGTTGCTAGTTACAGACAGGCCTGGAAAACTAACCAGTCCTGGAACAAGGGCAAGCAGGCCATAAAACCTGCTACTGCCCCAAAGACAACATGAAGGGATGGCCCCCTATCCGGAAACGGATCTAGTGGGGGGCAGACTTTTTCTCTTCGCCCAGGCGTGGGCAAGAGATGTCCAGGATCCCTGGGCGTTAGAAATCATATCTCAGGGATATCTTCTGGACTTCAAGACTTCTCCTCCTCAAGGGAGATTTCACCTTTCAAGGTTATCAGAAAACCAGATAAAGAAAGAGGCATTCCTACGTTGCGTACAAGACCTCCTAGTAATGGGGGTGATCCACCCAGTTCCGCGGACGGAACAAGGACAGGGGTTTTATTCAAATCTGTTCGTGGTTCCCAAGAAAGAGGGTACCTTCAGACCAATTTTGGACCTAAAAATCTTAAACAAATTCCTAAGAGTTCCATCATTCAAAATGGAAACTATTCGGACTATCCTACCCATGATCCAAGAGGGTCAGTACATGACCACAGTGGACTTAAAGGATTCCTACCTTCACATACCGATTCACAGAGATCATCATCGGTTCCTAAGATTTGCCTTTCTAGACAGGCATTACCAATTTGTAGCTCTCCCCTTCGGGTTGGCTACGGCCCCGAGAATCTTTACAAAGGTTCTGGGCTCTCTTCTGGCGGTCCTAAGACCGCGAGGCATAGCGGTGGCTCCGTATCTAGACGACATCCTGATACAGGCGTCAAGCTTTCAAATTGCCAAGTCTCATGCAGAGATAGTTCTGGCATTTCTGAGGTCGCATGGGTGGAAGGTGAACGTGGAAAAGAGTTCTCTATTACCACTCACAAGAGTCTCCTTCTTAGGGACTCTTATAGATTCTGTAGAAATGAAAATTTACCTGACGGAGGCCAGGTTATCAAAACTTTTAAATGCTTGCCGTGTCCTTCATTCCATTCCACGCCCGTCAGTGGCTCAGTGCATGGAAGTAATCGGCTTAATGGTAGCGGCAATGGACATAGTGCCATTTGCGCGCCTGCATCTCAGACCGCTGCAATTGTGCATGCTAGGTCAGTGGAATGGGGATTACTCAGATTTGTCCCCGCTACTAAATCTGGATCAAGAGACCAGAGATTCTCTTCTCTGGTGGCTATCTCGGGTCCATCTGTCCAACGGTATGACCTTTCGCAGGCCAGATTGGACGATTGTAACAACAGATGCCAGCCTTCTAGGCTGGGGCGCAGTCTGGAACTCCCTGAAGGCTCAGGGATCGTGGACTCAGGAGGAGAAACTCCTCCCAATAAATATTCTGGAGTTAAGAGCAATATTCAATGCTCTTCTAGCTTGGCCTCAGTTAGCAACACTGAGGTTCATCAGATTTCAGTCGGACAACATCACGACTGTGGCTTATATCAACCATCAATGGGGAACCAGGAGTTCCCTAGCGATGTTGGAAGTCTCAAAGATAATTCGCTGGGCAGAGTCTCACTCTTGCCACTTGTCAGCGATCCACATCCCAGGCGTGGAGAACTGGGAGGCGGACTTTCTAAGTCATCAGACTTTTCATCCGGGGGAGTGGGAACTCCATCCGGAGGTATTTGCTCAACTGGTCCTTCGTTGGGGCAAACCAGAACTGGATCTCATGGCGTCTCGCCAGAACGCCAAACTTCCTCGTTACGGATCCAGGTCCAGGGACCCGGGAGCGACGCTGATAGATGCTCTAGCAGCTCCTTGGCTCTTCAACATGGCTTATGTGTTTCCACCGTTTCCTCTGCTCCCTCGACTGATTGCCAAGATCAAACAGGAGAGAGCATCGGTGATTCTGATAGCGCCTGCGTGGCCACGCAGGACCTGGTATGCAGACCTAGTGGACATGTCGTCCTGTCCACCATGGACTCTACCTTTGAGGCAAGACCTTCTAATACAAGGTCCTTTCAATCATCCAAATCTAATTTCTCTGAGACTGACTGCGTGGAGATTGAACGCTTGATCCTATCAAAGTGTGGCTTCTCAGAGTCAGTTATTGATACCTTGATACAGGCACGAAAGCCTGTTACCAGAAAAATCTACCATAAGATATGGCGTAAATACCTGTATTGGTGCGAATGCAAGAATTACTCATGGAGTAAGGTTAGGATTCCAAGGATATTGTCCTTTCTCCAAGAGGGTTTGGAAAAAGGCTTATCAGCTAGTTCTTTAAAGGGACAGATTTCTGCTCTGTCTATTCTTTTGCACAAGCGTCTGGCAGAAGTTCCAGACGTCCAGGCCTTTTGTCAAGCCTTAGCTAGGATTAAGCCTGTGTTTAAAACTGTTGCTCCTCCGTGGAGCTTAAACTTGGTTCTTAAAGTTCTTCAAGGAGTTCCGTTTGAACCCCTTCATTCCGTTGATATTAAACTTTTATCTTGGAAAGTTCTGTTTTTGATGGCTATTTCTTCGGCTCGAAGAGTCTCGGAGTTATCCGCCTTACATTGTGATTCTCCTTATCTGATTTTCCATTCAGACAAGGTAGTTCTGCGTACTAAACCTGGGTTTTTACCTAAGGTAGTCTCTAACAGGAATATCAATCAGGAGATTGTTGTTCCGTCCTTATGTCCTAATCCTTCTTCAAAGAAGGAACGACTTTTGCACAATCTGGACGTAGTCCGTGCCCTGAAATTCTATTTACAGGCAACTAAGGATTTTCGTCAAACTTCTTCAATGTTTGTTGTTTACTCTGGGCAGAGGAGAGGTCAAAATGCTTCGGCAACCTCTCTCTCCTTTTGGCTTCGTAGCATAATACGCTTAGCCTATGAGACTGCTGGACAGCAGCCCCCTGAAAGAATTACAGCTCATTCCACTAGAGCTGTGGCTTGCACCTGGGCCTTTAAGAATGAGGCCTCTGTTGAACAGATTTGCAAGGCTGCGACTTGGTCTTCGCTTCACACTTTTTCAAAATTTTACAAATTTGACACTTTTGCTTCTTCGGAGGCTGTTTTTGGGAGAAAGGTTCTACAGGCAGTGGTTCCTTCCGTTTAAGTTCCTGCCTTGTCCCTCCCATCATCCGTGTACTTAGCTTTGGTATTGGTATCCCATAAGTAATGGATGACCCATGGACTGAATACACTTAACAAGAGAAAATATAATTTATGCTTACCTGATAAATTTATTTCTCTTGTAGTGTATTCAGTCCACGGCCCGCCCTGTCCTTTTTAAGGCAGATCTAAATTTTAATTAATACTCCAGTCACCACTGCACCCTATGGTTTCTCCTTTATCGTCTTGTTTCGGTCGAATGACTGGATATGACATGTGAGGGGAGGAGCTATATAGCAGCTCTGCTTGGGTGATCCTCTTGCAACTTCCTGTTGGGAAGGGGAATATATCCCATAAGTAATGGATGACCCGTGGACTGAATACACTACAAGAGAAATACATTTATCAGGTAAGCATAAATTATGTTTTATTAACTTCACATATACCTTGACATGCTGTTTCTTGTTTAGGGCACACCGGCTTATGCGCATGTCTGCATTTGTTTTGTACATTTTCGTAACGCACGTCCGCTTGTGCACACATTGGTTTTTTTTCTTGTGGTGTGCTATATGACGTTTTAGTGTCAGTTTTTTGCGCTCGTAGTCTTTTGTGTGCGTCTGTATGTTTGGCCAGTTGTATTAGCACTCATCCGATGTATGGATCTCTTATAGTTTTCTTAAAGGGACATGAAACCCAAAATTTTTCTTTAATGATTCAGACAGATCATGCAATTTGTTCTCTTGATATCTTTTGTTGAAGCAATGCATTAGTGGGAGCTAGTTTATGCATTGGGTGAGCCAATAACATGAGGAAAATAAGTGCATCTACCAATCAGCAGCTCCTGAGTCTACTTGGGTATCCTTTTCAGCAGAAGTTAAAATCACATAATCTGAATCATGAATTAAAAATTTTGGTTTTTATGTCCATTTAAACCTCTGTTGAGGGGTAAGATTTCTTTACTTTCCAGAACTGTTTTATTTGGGTGTAAAGTTGCTTTATTTACACTACAATTGCCTACCTGTTTTTTTCCTTTTCATTATGGAGCATACTGATGCTGTCCCCTCCTCTGCTATTACTAGTACCCAGAAGCTAGATCCTCTGAACACTTTCCTACTAATATGAAGTGTATTTTTTGCAAGTTGATTGATGTAATCCCCCCTGCTCAGCTTTGCAAATCATGTACGGATCATCGTATGCATTCTAATCAGTTTAATGCTGGTCTTGCTTCTAAGGGTATCTGTCCTCCATTTGTTTGTTCTACACAAAGGGAGTTCTTCGGATTTTGCTCCAGGATTTGAAGATTTTGCACGCTCTAATATATATATATATATATATATATATATATATATATATATATATATATATATATATATATATATATATATGAGATGTTGGCAGCCATGCCCTCTCTAAGAAGGTGATTTCTGATTATCCCTCCTACTAGCTTATCTGATTTGAGTAAGTCTAAGTCTGTTAAGCTGAATGTTCCAGGCCCTGGTGCTTCTGATATATCTTCTGAGGGTGAAGTGTTTTCAAATGATCAAGAGTCAGTCTCTGATCAGGAAACTGAATCTTTCTCTTTTTTTTTTTTTAAGCTTGAACATCTTTGTTATATAATTTAGGGGTTCAGGATTTTAAGGCTAAGTCAGTTAAATAGCTGGATTTTATGTTTGAACCACCTGTTAAGTCACCTGTGGTATTTCCAGTTGCTAATGCTATCTCTGAGATAATTTCTAAGAGTTGTCTATAAGACTGGTATTCCTTTCAATCCTGCTCAAAGATTTAAAAGGATGTTTCCTTTGCCTGCTTCTAATTTAGAGCTTTGGGAAACTATACTTAAAGTAGATGGGGCTATTTCTACTTTGGCTAAATGTACTACTATTCCTCTGGAGGATAATACCTCTTTTAGAGACCCCATGGATAGGAAATTTAAAGTCTTTTCATAGAAAGGTCTATCTGCAAACAAGTTTTCTTTTTAGGCCAGCAATTGGTATTGCCTAAGTTGCAGCAGACTCTACCCTTTGGTGTGAGAGTTTATCTGAGCAACTCTGTTAATGAAGAGTTTTCTAGTCGATTAAAACTCTTGAAGACGGCTAATTATTTCATTTGTGGTGCTGCGCTGTTGATATTACTAAAATCAATGCTAAGAATATGGCTCTAGCAGTTGACTAGGAGGGCCTTGTGGTTGAAATCATGGTCTGCTGACATGGTTTCTAGGTCTAGACTTCTGTCTCTTCCTTTTAAGTAAGGTGTGGAAATCTGGTCTTGATGACATTTATTTCTACAGTGATTATATCTTGGTACAGGCTCCATATTTACATTTAGCAGTATCTCATACCAACTTTCCAAAAGTTCTCTATCCATGAGTCCAGGATTACTTTTCAGGGTGTAATAATCAATTCAGTATCCATGACTCTGTCTTTAACAGGACAGAGAAGGATAAAGATACACTCAGCTTGTGTAACTCTTCAGTCAGTTCCTTCTTCTTCTGTAGCTCTTTGCATGGAAATATTCGGTATGATGATAGCAGCCTCAGATGCTATTCATTTTGCCTGGTTTTACATGAGGTCTCTGCAGCTTTGTATGCTTTGGTTAGTAGTGCAGGGGATTACTATCAGTTGGCTCAAACGATTATTTTGGGTGCCAATACAAGGCAATACCTTTCTTGGTGGATCAATCATTGATCCATTGTCCTCGGGACATCCTTTTCTTTTAAAAAATGGATAGTGATCTCAACAGATGCAAGCCTTTCAGGTTGGGGTGCAGTCTTAGGTCCCAGAGAGCCTGTGTTTCCAGTCAGACAATGTAACAGCAGATAAACTAAGTATTTAGGTTTAAACTTGATGTTCAATGTATAAATGGAGATAAAGACTTGACGAGACACCAATGTTGTACAAAAAGGTTCAAAGTCCTCCTTGTCTTAAAGGGACATAATACTCAAATGCTAAATCACTTGAAAGTGATGCAGCATAACTGTAAAAAGTTGACATGAAAAATATCATCTGAATATCTATGTAAAAAGGGAAGATATTTCACCTAACTATTTCTTTAGCTCACCAGTGTAAGTGCTCTGTGATCAGTTATACTTTAGCTTAAAGTAAAACAAAAATATTAGCCAATCAGCATCAGAAGTGCTAAAGTCATACATTGCTTTGTTGTGATCTCATGAGATTTCATAGTAAACTTCCTTAAACTAAATAGGAAAATAACATGACTGTACCTGCACATGTCAGATGCACACTCCCTTGCAAGTCCTGGGACTAGCATCCTGATTGGCTGCTTAAAGTCTCTTTACAGTGGGGCGAATACTTAGGAAATATTTAGGTAAAATATCTTCCTTTTTTACATAGAGATGGTCAGCTGATATTTTCTAGTCAGTTTTTTATAGCTATGCTGCGTTATTTTTAAGTACTTCAACATTTGAGTATTATGTTCCTTTAACCAAGGGATATTTGAAGAGCTGCTGACCAAGATCCTTCTTATCTATACAAAACAGTGTTCTCCACAGTAATTTTTTCCAGCTGGGTGGCATTATGTAGTACCAGGTTGGGGAAGAGTAAAACATTGTAAAATTAAGACATTTTCTGCTCTCTAAGGCCCAAATTAATTGCATTAATAAATGTAAATGTATTTAATGACGACATGTGCAAAAAGCATTGAAACATTTTAATATTAGCTAAATTAGCTAATGTTTGCTTAATATTGACTTACACTTTTGCCAGGTGGTCAGTAAAATCAGCCTTTACGCCTATTAAAAATGTCATAGAGAGACCACTGCAGAGGGATTTCTTTTCTAATAATTTCAGCTTGGTTTAGACATTAGAAGGACTTTTATTTGCATTACATTTGTTTTTGCACTTTAATTTAAATTCACAAATCATTTATAATTATGTATAAATATTGTTTTAATTGTGTGTTTAAATTGTGCTAACACACTTCTGGCACCTTTTTAGTATTTTTTTTTTTAATTTGTCTTGTTTTTCTTTCCTTTTTTGAAGATCTTGGCATAATGTATATTGTGTGATAAACAACCAGGAAATTGGATTTTACAAAGATTCCAAAAATGCTGCATCTGGTATTCCCTATCATAATGAGATTCCTATAAATCTGAAGGAAGCCGTCTGTGAAGTAGCAACCGACTATAAAAAGAAGAAGCACGTCTTCAAACTAAAGTAAGTTTTGCCTTTTACACAAGTATAGCATCTGTCCTATGTCAAGTGACCCATGTTTAGTGTAAATAGATTAAATTAATTTAACTTAAAGGGGCAGTATACACCAATTTTCATTTAACTGCATGTAATAGACACTACTATGAAGAATAATATGCACACTGTCTGATATAAAAATCCAGTGTATTCAATAAAAACAATTTCAACACAAAAACGTACTTAGAATCTCCCAATTTAACACTGTTAATGAGATTAGGCGGAGACACCCACTGAAAGGGGATAATAGCAGAATCTCCCCTGCATATGAAAAGACCCATTAAACAAACAGAAGCAGTCTGAAGACTGTATACATCAGTATACATCTAAAACTTTGGGGCTTGGTTAGGAGTCTTAAAAACAGCACAATGTTATTGAAAATCAAGCAGAACTATACATTTTTTCAAAAACTCACTAATATGGGATATATATTAATGGATCATCTACTAAACATTTAGGCAAAGAAAAATCTAGCGTATAATGTCCCTTTAACAAAACAATCAAATAAAACAAAAAATCAAAATAATAAAATAAAAAATCAACTTGCAATAATTCTCAAACCCCAAGTTTCACCATGCACACTGAATCAGTTATTGTAAGAGAGCTTTGAATTCTTCTTGAAGAGCCAGATAAGATAATGCCACAGAGGCGTAACTAGTGACCTCAGGGCCACTGTGCAAGAATCAATGAAGGGCCCCCCTTCATACACACACACACACACACACAGATACACTTACACTCACACACAGATACACTTACACTCACACACAGATACTCTCACACTCACACACAGATACTCTCACACACACACACAGATACTCTCACACACACACAGATACTCTCATACACACACACAGATACTCTCACACACACACACAGATACACTCTCACACACACTCTCGCGCACACACACACTCTCGCGCACACACACACTCTCGCGCACACACACTCTCACGCACACACACACACACTCTCACGCACACACTCTCACACACAGATACACACACATACACCCTCACACACAGATACACACACATACACCCTCATACAAACACATACACCCTCACACACTTACACCCTTACACCCTCACACACATACACCCTCACACACACACACATATATTTTTACAACAACTAAAATCATATACAGGTAGCCCTCAGTTTACGTCGGGGTTAGGTTCCAGAAGAAATGGTTATAAATCAAAACCGTTGTAAATTGAAACCCAGTTATTAATGTAAGTCAATGGGAAGTGAGGGAGTTAGGTTCCAGGCCCCTCTCAAAATTGACATAAGTAACACCTAATACATTATTTTTAAAGCTTTGAAATTAAGACTTTAAATGCTAAACAGCATTATAACCTAATTAAATAATCACACAACAGATTGTATCATCAAACTAAGTTAAATGAACAAAAACATTTCCTAACAGCATTATAAACCTTATTAAATAATCACACAGACTGTATCATCAAACTAAGTTTAATGAACAAAAACATTTTTTTACTTGTATTTTTCTGCAAACAGTTTTCTGCATTGTTAGCATGTTAGATAGTATTGGGTCTGCACCTATTCTATGCATTTCAATCTGGAGTGATTAATAGGCAGTTAGGCACCTTCACCTCAAGCAGCTGGGCAGGAAGATAATAGGGAAGTGGCTGCTAGATCTTGTTGCTCGATAGCTAAGGTCTGTTCTGTGTACACAGATTAATTTAAGTCTGCTAAGCTTGCATAACTTTGCTGCAACACAAGCAGACAGCTCCATCTACTGGCTATTTTAATTAGTGCATTGCTTTTCAATGCTTTTCAATAGCAGTCACATGACTGAAAAAAAGATTGTTATTCTACCATTGCAAATTGAACCGGCGTAAACAGAGGGCCACCTGTGTATGTATATGTATTTAAGAATAAATAGAACATATTCTTCTATGTGAAGAACACTGGAATGTGAATATTAATAATCAGGCTTGCGCAACTTGTTGGGTGTTAGGTTTTTCCCACTTTTCACGCTCCATTGAAGTCTATGCGAGAATACGTTAACATGGTTGTGATATTGTAAGGCTTTTTGCTTGCATCGGGTTAGCATGCAAGCAAAAACTTTTTACTTTCAGCTTGTAATACGCGTGGTATCCAACACATGCAAAAATCCGAAGTCGAGCACGGCTAGGGTGGGAGCAATAAATATCGCTACACTCGCAATTTAGCTCTTAGACGATTTTCCAACTAAGTTAACCATTTTAAAATTAGAAGATAAACTTTCATTTTGTCATTTTGCTCCATCTTGGACTTACCAAAAAAAAGTAGGAATAAAACATAAAAAATAGTAAAAAAAACTAAATGAATAATACCATAAAAACAATGGCCTCTAGTTATCAAGCTCCGTATTTACCTGCATTCGCCGGCCCCAATACGCTCGCCTAAGCTCGCCTAACATCGCCGCCGTGGACCTGAATACGTTCGCTACAGTTATCAAGAAAGCTGTCAAGAAGCCGCGCACCAAGTACGGAGCGATGAGCAGCGGACTGTTGTTCACTGACCGTCATCGATCTCGCTGCTCATCAGCTTCTTCGCAGCTTTCTTGCTAGTCTGTCACTAAGCACCCACACTATACTATACTGTTATACCCCCTAAACCGCAGCTCCCGGAGCCCCCCGCACCTAAATAGACTTATTACCCCCTAAACCGCCGCTCCCGGACCCCTCCACAACTATAATAAATATATGAACCCCTAAACCGCCGCTCCCGGACCCCACCGCCACCTACATTATACCTATTAACCCCTAATCTGCCGCCCCCTATACCGCCGCCACCTACATAAAGTTATTAACCCCTATCCTGCCGATCCCGGACCCCGCCGCAAATAAATTAATTGTTTAACCCCTAAACCGCTGCACCCGGAGCCCTCCGCCACCTACATTACATTTATTAACCCCTATCCTGCCCCCCCACACCGCCGCCACCTACAGTACATTGATTAACCCCTAATCTACCACCCCTACACCGCCACCAATATATTAAATGAATTAACCCCAAAACCTAAGTCTAACCCTAACACCCCCCTAACTTAATTATAATTTAAATTATTTCAAATAAATATTCCTATAATTAACTAAATTATTCCTATTTAAAACTAAATACTTACCTATAAAATAAACCCTAAGATAGCTACAATATAATTAATAATTACATTGTAGCTATTTTAGGATTTATATTTATTTTACTGACAACTTTGTATTTATTTTAACTAGGTACAATAGCTATTAAATAGTTAATAACTATTTAATAGCTACCTAGTTAAAATAATTACAAAATTACCTGTAAAATAAATCCTAACCTAAGTTACAAATACACCTAACACTACACTATCAATAAATTAATTAAATAAATTAACTACAATTATCTAAAATAAAATACAATTAAATAAACTAAACTATATTACAAAAAAAACAAAAACTAATTTACAAAAAATAAAAAAATATTACAAGAAGTTTAATCTAATTACACCTAATCTAAGCCCCCTAATAAAATAAAAAGCCCCCCAAAATAATAAAATTCCCTACCCTATACTAAATTACAAATAGCCCTTAAAAGGGCCTTTTGCGGGGCATTGCCCCCAAAGTAATCAGCTCTTTTATCAGCCCTTAAAAGGGCTTTTTGCGGGGCATTGCCCCAAAGTAATCAACTCTTTTACCTGTAAAAAAATAAATACAATACCCCCCTAACATTACAACCCACCACCCACACACCCCTACTCTAAAACCCACCCGATCCCCCCTTAAAAAAAACTAACACTACCCCATTGAAGATCACCCTACCTTGAGCCGTCTTCACCCAGCCGGGCACCACTGGTCATCCGATGTGGCAGAAGAGGATATCCGGACCGGCAGACATCTTCATCCAAGCGGCATCTTCTATCTTCATCCTTCCGGCGATGAGTGGCTCCATCTTGAAGACCTCCGGCTACAATATAATTAATAATTACATTGTAGCTATTTTAGGATTTATATTTATTTTACTGGCAACTTTGTATTTATTTTAACTAGGTACAATAGCTATTAAATAGTTAATAACTATTTAATAGCTACCTAGTTAAATAATTACAAAATTACCTGTAAAATAAATCCTAACCTAAGTTACAAATACACCTAACACTACACTATCAATAAATTAATTAAATAAATTAACTACAATTATTTAAAATAAAATACAATTAAATAAACTAAACTATATTACAAAAAAAACAAACACTAATTTACAAAAATTAAAAAAATATAACAAGAAGTTCAATCTAATTACACCTAATCTAAGCCCCCTAATAAAATAAAAAAGCCCCCCAAAATAATAAAATTCCCTACCCTATACTAAATTACAAATAGCCCTTAAAAGGGCCTTTTGCGGGGCATTGCCCCTGCGAAGTAATCAGCTCTTTTACCAGCCCTTTAAAGGGCTTTTTGCGGGGCATTGCCCCAAAGTAATCAGCTCTTTTACCTGTAAAAAAATAAATACAATACCCCCCCAACATTACAACCCACCACTCACACACCCCTACTCTAAAACCCACCCGATCCCCCCTTAAAAAAACCTAACACTAGCCCATTGAAGATCACCCTACCTTAAACCGTCTTCACCCAGCCGGGCACCACTGGTCATCCGATGTGGCAGAAGAGGACATCCGGACCGGCAGAGATCTTCATCCAAGCGGCATCTTCTATCTTCATCCTTCCGGCGATGAGCGGCTCCATCTTGAAGACCTCCGGCGCGGAACATCCTTCTAGGCCGACGACTACCCGACGAATGGCTGGTCCTTTAAATGGCGTCCCTTAAAATTCCGATTGGCTGATAGGATTCTATCAGCCAATCGGAATTAAGGTAGGAAAAATCTGATTGGTGGTTGTAATCAGCCAATCGGATTGAAGTTCAATCCGATTGGCTGATTGGATCAGCTAATAGAATTGACCTTGCATTCTATTGGCTGATCCAATCAGCCAATCAGATTTTTCCTACCTTAATTCCGATTGGCTGATAGAATCATATCACCCAATCGGAATTCGAGGGACGCCATCTTGGATGACGTCATTTAAAGGACCAGCCATTCGTCGGGTAGTCGTCGGCCTAGAAGGATGTTCCGCGCCGGAGGTCTTCAAGATGGAGCCGCTCATCGCCGGAAGGATGAAGATAGAAGATGCCGCTTGGATGAAGATGTCTGCCGGTCTGGATGTCCTCTTCTGCCCGGATAGGATGAAGACTTCTGCCGGTCTGGATGTCCTCTTCTGCCCCATTGGATGACCAGTGGTGCCCGGCTGGGTGAAGACGGCTCAAGGTAGGGTGATCTTCAATGGGGTAGTGTTAGGTTTTTTTAAGGGGGGATTGGGTGGGTTTTAGAGTAGGGCTGGTTAAAGAGCTGATTACTTTGGGGCAATGCCCCGCAAAAGGCCCTTTTAAGGGCTATTTGTAATTTAGTATAGGGTAGGGAATTTTATTATTTTGGGGGGCTTTTTTATTTTATTAGGGGGCTTAGATTAGGTGTAATTAGATTAAACTTCTTGTAATATTTTTTTATTTTTTGTAATTTAGTGTTTGTTTTTTTAATATTTAATATAGTTTAGTTTATTTAATTGTATTTTATTTTAGATAATTGTAGTTAATTTATTTAATTAATTTATTGATAGTGTAGTGTTAGGTGTATTTGTAACTTAGGTTAGGATTTATTTTACAGGTAATTTTGTAATTATTTTAACTAGCTAGGTAGCTATTAAATAGTTATTAACTATTTAATAGCTATTGTACCTAGTTAAAATAAATACAAAGTTGCCAGTAAAATAAATATAAATCCTAAAATAGCTACAATGTAATTATTAATTATATTGTAGCTATCTTAGGGTTTATTTTATAGGTAAGTATTTAGTTTTAAATAGGAATAATTTAGTTAATTATAGGAATATTTATTTAGATTAATTTAAATAATAATTAAGTTAGGGGGGTGTTAGGGTTAGACTTAGGTTTTGGGGTTAATTAATTTAATATATTGGCGACAGTGTAGGGG
The DNA here is from genome assembly GCF_027579735.1 of Bombina bombina. Classification (NCBI taxonomy): domain Eukaryota; kingdom Metazoa; phylum Chordata; class Amphibia; order Anura; family Bombinatoridae; genus Bombina; species Bombina bombina. The sequence continues at coordinate 1,054,862,497 of NC_069502.1, read as the reverse complement.
GGTAGATTAGGGGTTAATCAATGTACTGTAGGTGTCGGCGGTGTAGGGGGGGCAGGATAGGGGTTAATAAATGTAATGTCGGTGGCGGAGGGCTCCGGCTGCGGCGGTTTAGGGGTTAAACAATTAATTTATTTGCGGCGGGTCCAGGATCGGCAGGATAGGGGTTAATAACTTTATGTAGGTGGCGGCGGTATAGGGGGCGGCAGATTAGGGGTTAATATGTATAATGTATGTGGCGGCGGTTTAGGGGTTCGTATATTTATTATAGTGGCGGCGGGGTCCGGGAGCGGCGGTTTAGGGGTTAATAAGCATAAAGTAGGTGGCGGCGGTATAGGGGGGGCAGATTAGGGGTGTTTAGACTCGGGGTACATGTTGGGATGTTAGGTGCTGACACTTCCCATAGGAATCAATGGGATATCGGGTAGCAGCGAACATGAGCCAGGGCGGCGGATTGAAAACCAGGTACACTGGGCCGGAATAGTGGCGAGCGTACCTGGTTCTTCTTTGATAACTACCAAAAGTAGTCAGATTGTGCTGAACTTGCGTTCGGAACATCTGTAGTGACGTAACCATCGATCTGTGTCGGACTGAGTCCGGCGGATCGTAGGTTACGTCACTAGATTCTACTTTTGCCGGTCTGTAGGGCTTGATAACTATGGCGAATCAGCCTCGCCACAAATACGCTGCGGAATTCCAGCGTATTTGCGGTTGACGGCTTGATAACTAGAGGCCAATGTGTCTAACCATACAACATTTAATATTTGAAAACAACACCGAATTCCTATTTCAGGGACGGGCTATTTAACAATCTCACACCTGATTAAACTTTGTTAGCACATGTCACACCTTGATGCCATATCATAACTTCAATCGTCCTCTGTAATTCTGTAGTGAGTGTCCAGACATCTGACACAGACAGCTCTCAGGCTATTCCCTTTCTACATGATGTACATTGTTCTCTCCATCTCCATGATTGTTGTGAACAAGTTACCATCTCTCAAGTCCCAAGTATCCTCTGGGCTTTCTGGCTTTTCTTGAATGTTGCCCAGTACAGTGGGTCAACAAAGCACAGCTCAGTGTGACAGTCAGACTGAAATATGCCTGTGCTGATAGTTTAACATTATCCATTTCCATGCTAGGGAAGTACTCCTAGCAGGCCAGATTTTCGTTTATCTGGTGAGTTCGAACCATAAACGTTACATAGTATGAACTTTTGACTTCCTATTTCTCTTGTTAAGTGTATCCAGTCCACGGATCATCCATTACTTGTGGGATATTCTCCTTCCCAACAGGAAGTTGCAAGAGGATCACCCACAGCAGAGCTGCTATATAGCTCCTCCCCTCACTGCCATATCCAGTCATTCTCTTGCAACTCTCAACAAAATGGACGTAGTAAGAGGAGAGTGGTGTATTATAGTTCGTTTTTTAACTTCAATCAAAAGTTTGTTATTTTTAAATGGTACTGGAGTGTACTGTTTCATCTCAGGCAGCATTAGAAGAAGAATCTGCCTGTGATTTCTATGATCTTAGCAGAAGTAACTAAGATCCACTGCCGTTCTCACATATTCTGAGGAGTGAGGTAACTTCAGAGGGGGAATTGCGTGCAGTTTTTCCTGCAATAAGGTATGTGCAGTTAACATATTTCTAGGGATGGAATTTGCTAGAAAAATGCTGCTGATACCGGATTAATGTAAGTTAAGCCTTAAATGCAGTGATAGCGAATGGTATCAGGCTTATTAACAGAGATACATACTCTTATAAAAGTGTAATATAAAACATTTGCTGGCATGTTAATCGTTTTTATATATGTTTGGTGACAAAACTTATTGGGGCCTAGTTTTTTTCCACATGGCCTGCTTGATTTTTGCCTAGTAACAGGCTTTCCACTGTTGCAATATGAGTGGGAAGGGCCTATTTTAGTGCTTTTCTGTGCAGATAAAAATACTGACAGAGACATTCAGCTTCCCTCTGCATGATACAGGACATCTCTGAAGGGCTCAAAAGGCTTCAAAGTCGTGTTTGAGGAGGGTAACAATCACAGTAGACTGTGGCAGTTGTTGTGACTGTGTTTAAAAAACGTTTTTGTCATTTATTATTCTGTTTTTGTTATTAAGGGGTTAATCATCCATTTGCAAGTGGGTGCAATGCTCTGCTGACTTGTTACATACACTGTAAAAAATTTTGTTAGTGTAACTGCCTTTTTTCACTGTTATTTCAAATTTTGTCAAAATTTGTTTCTCTTAAAGGCACAGTAACGTTTTTTTTATATTGCTTGTTAACTTGCTTTAAAGTGTTTTCCAAGCTTGCTAGTCTCATTGCTAGTCTGTACAAACATGTCTGAAACAGAGGATACTTGTTCATTATGTTTAAAAGCCATGGTGGAGCCCCATAGGAGAATGTGTACTAAATGTATTGACTTCACCTTAAACAGTAAAGATCAGTCTTTATCTATAAAAGAATTGTCACCAGAAGGGTCTGTCGAGGGGGAAGTTATGCCGACTAACTCTCCCCACGTGTCGGACCCTTCGCCTCCCGCTCAAGGGACGCACGCTAATATGGCGCCAAGTACATCAGGGACGCCCATAGCGATTACTTTGCAGGACATGGCTGCAATCATGAATAATACCCTGTCAGAGGTATTATCCAGATTGCCTGAATTGAGAGGCAAGCGCGATAGCTCTGGGGTTAGACGAGATACAGAGCGCGTAGATGCTGTAAGAGCCATGTCTTATACTGCGTCACAATATGCAGAACCTGAGGACGGAGAGCTTCAGTCTGTGGGTGACGTCTCTGAATCGGGGAGACCTGATTCAGAGATTTCTAATTTTAAATTTAAGCTTGAGAACCTCTGTGTATTGCTTGGGGAGGTATTAGCTGCTCTGAATGACTGTGACACAATTGCAGTGCCAGAGAAATTGTGTAGGCTGGATAAATACTATGCAGTGCCGGTGAGTACTGATGTTTTTCCAATACCTAAAAGGCTTACAGAAATTATTAGTAAGGAGTGGGATAGGCCCGGTGTGCCCTTTTCCCCACCTCCTATATTTAGAAAAATGTTTCCAATAGACGCCACTACACGGGACTTATGGCAGACTGTCCCTAAGGTGGAGGGAGCAGTTTCTACTTTAGCAAAGCGTACCATTATCCCGGTTGAGGACAGTTGTGCTTTTTCAGATCCAATGGATAAAAAATTAGAGGGTTACCTTAAGAAAATGTTTATTCAACAAGGTTTTATTTTACAGCCCCTTGCATGCATTGCGCCTGTCACTGCTGCGGCGGCATTCTGGTTTGAGGCCCTGGAAGAGGCCATCCATACAGCTCCATTGACTGAAATTGTTGAAAAGCTTAGAACTCTTAAGCTAGCTAACTCATTTGTTTCTGATGCCATTGTTCATTTGACTAAACTAACGGCTAAGAATTCCGGATTCGCCATCCAGGCGCGTAGGGCGCTATGGCTCAAATCCTGGTCAGCTGATGTGACTTCAAAGTCTAAATTACTCAACATTCCTTTCAAGGGGCAGACCTTATATATATAATTTATCTGTGCATTTTGTGGGTTTTAATCATACACAAAATTGAAAATAAAACAGAATACAGTATATAATTTGTAAGCTGTGAAACCCCAAAAACCCAGTTGCTAAAACTTGTGTTCTAAAATTCATTGTTCCCTTTTATACATATGCTTGACCCTGTTGTAATAGCTGCCCTGTTCATACCTTTGACGTGATTTTGTTTGATGTCTTTATTTAAATATTCTTCATGTTTGGTTCTTTAGTGGTAGAGGGTTACTATTTGTTTAACTCTTTTTGTTTTCAGAGAAATCTTTAACATACTGCTGTACAGTGCAAGAGTTAAGAAATGTATAGTAATATGTTTATCTGAACATGCCCGGAGAAAAAATATGCTTAATTTGTTGTTTTATTATTGCAGGTTAAACGATGGCAATGAGTACCTCTTCCAAGCCAAAGATGATGTAAGTCTCATGTTTTATATTTGTATTAAATAGATATTAAACACTGAGATTGTAATGGAGAAACAAACAAACTACAATATACTATTATTGCAATTCATTATTCTGCCCCCTGTTTGAATTGTGGCCTTTTCAGTTCCCCTAAGGATCTATAAGATAATGTATAGCGCCACTTTTTATCCTAGATTTAAAAGCCTGTTCTTCTAATAAACTCCTATCCCCTGCTGAGGCCAGTTAGTAACAGTTATAAATAACTATCTTACAGGGTTTTAAAGGTCCTTTCTCCAACATAGGTGTGTCCGGTCCACGGCGTCATCCTTACTTGTGGGATATTCTCTTCCCCAACAGGAAATGGCAAAGAGCCCAGCAAAGCTGGTCACATGATCCCTCCTAGGCTCCGCCTACCCCAGTCATTCTCTTTGCCGTTGTACAGGCAACATCTCCACGGAGATGGCTTAGAGTTTTTTAGTGTTTAACTGTAGTTTTTCATTATTCAATCAAGAGTTTGTTATTTTCAAATAGTGCTGGTACGTACTATTTACTCAGAAACAGAAAAGAGATGAAGAATTCTGTTTGTATGAGGAAAATGATTTTAGCAACCGTAACTAAAATCCATGGCTGTTCCACACAGGACTGTTGAGAGCATTAACTTCAGTTGGGGGAACAGTTTGCAGTCCTTTGCTGCTTGAGGTATGACACATTCTAACAAGACGATGTAATGCTGGAAGCTGTCATTTTCCCTATGGGATCCGGTAAGCCATGTTTATTACGATTGTAAATAAGGGCTTCACAAGGGCTTATTTAGACTGTAGACATTTTTTGGGCTAAATCGATTGATATTAACACTTATTTAGCCTTGAGGAATCATTTATCTGGGTATTTTGATATAATTATATCGGCAGGCACTGTTTTAGACACCTTATTCTTTAGGGGCTTTCCCAAAGCATAGGCAGAGTCTCATTTTCGCGCCGGTGTTGCGCACTTGTTTTTGAGAGGCATGGCATGCAGTCGCATGTGAGAGGAGCTCTGATACTGATAAAAGACTTCTGAAGGCATCATTTGGTATCGTATTCCCCTTGGGTTTGGTTGGGTCTCAGCAAAGCAGATACCAGGGACTGTAAAGGGGTTAAAGCTTAAAACGGCTCCGGTTCCGTTATTTTAAGGGTTAAAGCTTCCAAAATTGGTGTGCAATATTTTCAAGGCTTTAAGACACTGTGGTGAAAGTTTGGTGAATTTTGAACAATTCCTTCATGTTTTTTCGCAATTGCAGTAATAAAGTGTGTTCAGTTTAAAATTTAAAGTGACAGTAACGGTTTTATTTCAAAACGTTTTTTGTACTTTCTTATCAAGTTTATGCCTGTTTAACATGTCTGAACTACCAGATAGACTGTGTTCTGAATGTGGGGAAGCCAGAATTCCTATTCATTTAAATAAATGTGATTTATGTGATAATGACAATGATGCCCAAGATGATTCCTCAAGTGAGGGGAGTAAGCATGGTACTGCATCATTCCCTCCTTCGTCTACACGAGTCTTGCCCACTCAGGAGGCCCCTAGTACATCTAGCGCGCCAATACTCCTTACTATGCAACAATTAACGGCTGTAATGGATAATTCTGTCAAAAACATTTTAGCCAAAATGAACCCTTGTCAGCGTAAGCGTGGATGCTCTGTTTTAGTTACTGAAGAGCATGACGACGCTGATATTAATATCTCTGATGGGCCCCTAACCCAATCTGAGGGAGCCAGGGAGGTTTTGTCTGAGGGAGAAATTACTGATTTAGGGAACATTTCTCAGCAGGCTGAATCTGATGTGATTACTTTTAAATTTAAATTGGAACATCTCCGCATTTTGCTTAAGGAGGTATTATCCACTCTGGATGATTGTGAAAATTTGGTCATCCCAGAGAAACTATGTAAAATGGACAAGTTCCTAGAGGTGCCGGGGCTCCCAGAAGCTTTTCCTATACCCAAGCGGGTGGCGGACATTGTTAATAAAGAATGGGAAAGGCCCGGTATTCCTTTCGTCCCTCCCCCCATATTTAAAAAATTGTTTCCTATGGTCGACCCCAGAAAGGACTTATGGCAGTCAGTCCCCAAGGTCGAGGGAGCGGTTTCTACTTTAAACAAACGCACCACTATTCCCATAGAGGATAGTTGTGCTTTCAAAGATCCTATGGATAAAAAATTAGAAGGTTTGCTTAAAAAGATGTTTGTTCAGCAGGGTTACCTTCTACAACCCATTTCATGCATTGTCCCTGTCACTACAGCCGCATACTTCTGGTTTGAGAACTGATTAAGGTGCTCGATAGTGACTCTCCTCCTTATGAGGAGATTATGGACAGAGTCAATGCTCTCAAATTGGCTAATTCTTTCACTCTAGACGCCTCTTTGCAATTGGCTAAGTTAGCGGCTAAGAATTCTGGGTTTGCTATTGTGGCGCGCAGAGCGCTTTGGTTGAAATCTTGGTCGGCTGATGCGTCTTCCAAGAACAAGCTACTAAACATTCCTTTCAAGGGGAAAACGCTGTTTGGTCCTGACTTGAAAGAGATTATCTCTGATATCACTGGGGGTAAGGGCCATGCCCTTCCTCAGGATCGGCCTTTCAAGGCAAAAAATAGACCTAATTTTCGTCCCTTTCGTAAAAACGGACCAGCCCAAGGTGCTACGTCCTCTAAGCAAGAGGGTAATACTTCTCAGGCCAAGCCAGCTTGGAGACCAATGCAAGGCTGGAACAAGGGAAAGCAGGCAAAGAAACCTGCCACTGCTACCAAGACAGCATGAAATATCGGCCCCCGATCCGGGACCGGATCTGGTGGGGGGCAGACTCTCTCTCTTCGCTCAGGCTTGGGCAAGAGATGTTCTGGATCCTTGGGCGCTAGAAATAGTCTCCCAGGGTTATCTTCTGGAATTCAAGGGACTTCCCCCAAGGGGAAGGTTCCACAGGTCTCAGTTGTCTTCAGACCACATGAAAAGACAGGCGTTCTTACATTGTGTAGAAGACCTGTTAAAAATGGGAGTGATTCATCCTGTTCCATTGAGAGAACAAGGGATGGGGTTCTACTCCAATCTGTTCATAGTTCCCAAAAAAGAGGGAACGTTCAGACCAATCCTAGATCTCAAGATCTTAAACAAATTTCTCAAGGTCCCATCTTTCAAGATGGAAACCATTCGAACTATCCTTCCTTCCATCCAGGAAGGTCAATTCATGACCACGGTGGATTTAAAGGATGCGTATCTACATATTCCTATCCACAAGGAACATCATCGGTTCCTAAGGTTTGCATTCCTGGACAAACATTACCAGTTCGTGGCGCTTCCTTTCGGATTAGCCACTGCTCCAAGGATTTTCACAAAGGTACTAGGGTCCCTTCTAGCTGTGCTAAGACCAAGGGGCATTGCAGTTGTACCTTACCTGGACGACATTCTGATTCAAGCGTCGTCCCTCCCTCGAGCAAAGGCTCACACGGACATCGTCCTGGCCTTTCTCAGATCGCACGGCTGGAAAGTGAACGTGGAAAAGAGTTCTCTATCCCCGTCAACAAGGGTTCCCTTCTTGGGAACAATTATAGACTCCTCAGAAATGAGGATTTTTCTAACAGAGGCCAGAAAGACAAAGCTTCTGGACTCTTGTCGAATACTTCATTCCGTTCCTCTTCCTTCCGTAGCTCAGTGCATGGAAGTGATCGGGTTGATGGTAGCGACAATGGACATAGTTCCTTTTGCGCGCATTCATCTAAGACCATTACAACTGTGCATGCTCAGTCAGTGGAATGGGGACTATACAGACTTGTCTCCAAAGATACAAGTAAATCAGAGGACCAGAGACTCACTCCGTTGGTGGCTGTCCCTGGACAACCTGTCACGAGGGATGACATTCCACAGACCAGAGTGGGTCATTGTCACGACCGACGCCAGTCTGATGGGCTGGGGCGCGGTCTGGGGATCCCTGAAAGCTCAGGGTCTTTGGTCTCGGGAAGAATCTCTTCTACCGATAAATATTCTGGAACTGAGAGCGATATTCAATGCTCTCAAGGCTTGGCCTCAGCTAGCGAGGACCAAGTTCATACGGTTTCAATCAGACAACATGACGACTGTTGCGTACATCAACCATCAGGGGGGACCAAGGAGTTCCCTAGCGATGGAAGAAGTGACCAAGATTATTCTATGGGCGGAGTCTCACTCCTGCCACCTGTCTGCTATCCACATCCCGGGAGTGGAAAATTGGGAAGCGGATTTTCTGAGTCGTCAGACATTGCATCCGGGGGAGTGGGAACTCCATCCGGAAATCTTTGCCCAAGTCACTCAACTTTGGGGCATTCCAGACATGGATCTGATGGCCTCTCGTCAGAACTTCAAAGTTCCTTGCTACGGGTCCAGATCCAGGGATCCCAAGGCGGCTCTAGTGGATGCACTAGTAGCACCTTGGACCTTCAAACTAGCTTATGTGTTCCCGCCGTTTCCTCTCATCCCCAGGCTGGTAGCCAGGATCAATCAGGAGAGGGCGTCGGTGATCTTGATAGCTCCTGCGTGGCCACGCAGGACTTGGTATGCAGATCTGGTGAATATGTCATCGGCTCCACCTTGGAAGCTACCTTTGAGACGAGACCTTCTTGTTCAGGGTCCGTTCGAACATCCGAATCTGGTTTCACTCCAGCTGACTGCTTGGAGATTGAACGCTTGATTTTATCGAAGCGAGGTTTCTCAGATTCTGTTATCGATACTCTTGTTCAGGCCAGAAAGCCTGTAACTAGAAAGATTTACCACAAAATTTGGAAAAAATATATCTGTTGGTGTGAATCTAAAGGATTCCCTTGGGACAAGGTTAAGATTCCTAGGATTCTATCCTTCCTTCAAGAAGGATTGGAAAAAGGATTATCGGCAAGTTCCCTGAAGGGACAGATTTCGGCCTTGTCGGTGTTACTTCACAAAAAACTGGCAGCTGTGCCAGATGTTCAAGCCTTTGTGCAGGCTCTGGTTAGAATCAAGCCTGTTTACAAACCTTTGACTCCTCCTTGGAGTCTCAATCTAGTTCTTTCAGTTCTTCAGGGGGTTCCGTTTGAACCCTTACATTCCGTTGATATTAAGTTATTATCTTGGAAAGTTTTGTTTTTAGTTGCAATTTCTTCTGCTAGAAGAGTTTCAGAATTATCTGCTCTGCAGTGTTCTCCTCCTTATCTGGTGTTCCATGCAGATAAGGTGGTTTTACGTACTAAACCTGGTTTTCTTCCAAAAGTTGTTTCTAACAAAAACATTAACCAGGAGATTATCGTACCTTCTCTGTGTCCGAAACCAGTTTCAAAGAAGGAACGCTTGTTGCACAATTTGGATGTTGTTCGCGCTCTAAAATTCTATTTAGATGCTACAAAGGATTTTAGACAAACATCTTCCCTGTTTGTTGTTTATTCAGGTAAAAGGAGAGGTCAAAAAGCAACTTCTACCTCTCTCTCTTTTTGGATTAAAAGCATCATCAGATTGGCTTACGAGACTGCCGGACGGCAGCCTCCCGAAAGAATCACGGCTCATTCCACTAGGGCTGTGGCTTCCACATGGGCCTTCAAGAACGAGGCTTCTGTTGATCAGATATGTAGGGCAGCGACTTGGTCTTCACTGCACACTTTTACCAAATTTTACAAGTTTGATACTTTTGCTTCTTCTGAGGCTATTTTTGGGAGAAAGGTTTTGCAAGCCGTGGTGCCTTCCATTTAGGTGACCTGATTTGCTCCCTCCCTTCATCCGTGTCCTAAAGCTTTGGTATTGGTTCCCACAAGTAAGGATGACGCCGTGGACCGGACACACCTATGTTGGAGAAAACAGAATTTATGTTTACCTGATAAATTTCTTTCTCCAACGGTGTGTCCGGTCCACGGCCCGCCCTGGTTTTTTAATCAGGTCTGATAATTTATTTTCTTTAACTACAGTCACCACGGTACCATGTGGTTTCTCCTATGCTATTATTCCTCCTTAACGTCGGTCGAATGACTGGGGTAGGCGGAGCCTAGGAGGGATCATGTGACCAGCTTTGCTGGGCTCTTTGCCATTTCCTGTTGGGGAAGAGAATATCCCACAAGTAAGGATGACGCCGTGGACCGGACACACCGTTGGAGAAAGAAATTTATCAGGTAAACATAAATTCTGTTTTTAACGTTGCTTTTTTCCCCACACACTCAGTTTGCACACTTTAGTGACTCCCTATGTTCCAATAGTAACAACAGGGCGGCACCCATAAATTTATAGAAACTAAAACTTTACATTTATTTCTTCAATATTTAAAAAAAACTAATATATTTTAAAACATCATCTACATACTCGGGCTAAGCTTTAGCTTACTTTTTGAATAAATCACTATATCATTTTGTTTTTAATGCCCCCTTTACCTCATATATTATATTAGACTAAGCTGGCTTATAGCCTTTTTTTTTTTTTTTTTTTTTTTTTTTTTTAAGTGATACGGATGTCTGTAAAAGTAAGAGTGTGCAATTTAGACTATTGGACTAGGTTACAATATTATTGATAAACTGTGTTTTCACAGGAGGAGATGAACACCTGGATTCAGGCGATTATAAATGCCATCTCGTCTGACAAAACCGAGGTATCTCTGAGCACGCACAGCACTCCCGCCTCCAGTCGAGCCCAAACCCTTCCAGCCAGTGTCACAGTCACTACTGAATCCAGCCCCGGCAAGCGCGAGAAGGACAAAGAGAAGGACAAGGAAAAGCGATTTAGTCTGTTTGGGAAAAAGAAGTGACCCTCTTCCTAAAACACGTCTCTTACATTTTCAGTGAAATGTCAGCATGCAAGCTCAGAGCCAATACATTACTCTCTGTGCCTAATGTTCCCCCAATGTGATTAAAACCTTTTATTTATAGATTGCTCAAGAGAGAATATGCCGAAAGGTTTGAGGGACATTGGGCATCTTCTGAAGGAGAGAAAGGACCAGTTTGTTTTATTTTGTTTCGTTTATGTTATTATTATTTTTTTACAAAGGCACTGTAGATTAAACCTTAAATATTTAAACATTTCCTCAATTTTTTGAGGCTGTCTTGGAAATAACCCACATTTAGAAAATATCTGTATGCAAGGCAGCAGTGCTTTAAAGAAGATAAATGATCGTTCACATCAAAGACAGATGTAAAAAGTTTCACTTCACTTCCATTCACTTAAGGTTGATGACTGATAGAACCTTTATATAAATGATAGAGTATCCTGCATCTGAGTGCAGACACAGAGTGCTTGTCCCCAGCACCCATTAATAACACAAAATTAGCTTTCGAGCATCACGTGTGAAAACTCTGAATGTTGCTGAAGGATTAGCAGTTTTAAATAATCTGTAATTTTACAGTTATTGTTATATAAATATTTTTTTTTTTTTGCTGAAATACACTATATTGTACGTTGCCGATTTATTCTAGTACAAACTATAACAAGACTAGATGTATTATAAACCCTTTACAAACATTGGTGTTAAGTGTTCAAGTGAAAATGAAGCATTTACTGGAAATTAAAGTAATGTTACTCTCAAATGATTACTTGCTCGTCAGCTTACAGCACTGTGTTTTATCATTTTGCTACATTACTTTGCTATTTGATACATAGTGTGCATTTCTTTGTCACTGTAACTATTGTAATGAAATTTACATTTTACTGCACAATCAAAATGACCTTTATTAGGAATGATTATTTCCTTAATGACTGGGCCTGTAGTCAGAGAAGTACTGGGACTGGCTTTCAGTTATATGGAACTGTACCTCTAGACTTTACCCTATCTGTTAAATATATGCTATGTCATTAAATGCTTTTAAAAATTAAAGATATTGGAAGGTTTCAGTTTGTTTCCTTTCACTGAATGATATATTGTAATCATGAAGCTGCTTCTTAAAGGGACAGTATACACCAAGTTTCATTTAACTGCATGTAATAGACACTACTATAAAGAATAATATGCACAGATACTAGGGTGACCACATATCCAAACTGCCATTCATATATATATATATATAAGTATAGACATTATGTAACATTTAGATTGAGATGCCTAATACGAATCGTTACCAGAGTTTAGGTTAATTAGGGCTTTCAGTGTGTATGTAACTATGTTTATGTTGTGTGTATATTATACACACAACATAAACATAGTTACATACACACTGAAAGCCCCGAATGGTGATAGATGTCTCAGATAATTAGGTTTGTGGGCAAGTTTTGCTTTACTAGGTTTTATGGTCTAGATCTTACCCTGACATAGACCAATCGGCAATCCCCTTTCCTCGCAAGATCAGCACTCAGAGGCAACCTTTTATGTTTAATGTTATATTGCAGCAGCAGCACAGATGTAATACAATCGTGTACTATTCCAGTCCAGAGTCCAGACTTAAGAGACAAAATTACCCGTACAAAATGTGCATACAAATTCACACTAATACATAGACAAAAAAACAAACAGGTAACAAATTTTCTGTCTGTAATCCAAGACCCAGCAGAATTGTTTTTCTCTTGTAAGGTGTATCCAGTCCACGGATCATCCATTACTTGTGGGATATTCTCATTCCCAACAGGAAGTTGCAAGAGGACACCCACAGCAGAGCTGTTATATAGCTCCTCCCCTAACTGCCATATCCAGTCATTCTCTTGCAACTCTCAACAAGCATGGAGGTAGTAAGAGAGAGTGGTGAAATATAGTTAGTTTTTTTCTTCAATCAAAAGTTTATTTATCCCAGGCAGTAAATAGAAGAAGAATCTGCCTGTTCTCACAAATGTCTGAGGAGAGAGGTAACTTCAGCGGGAGAATGGCGTGCAGGTTACTCTGCTATGAGGTATGTGCAGTTACAATTTTTTCTAGAAATGGAAAATGCTAGAAAATGCTGCTGATACCGGATTAATGTAAGTTAAGCCTGAATACAGTGATTTAATAGCGACTGGTATCATGCTTACTCTCAGGAGTAATACCCTTTTAAAATTGCAATATAAAACGTTTGCTGGCATGTTTAATCGTTTTTATATATGCTTTGGTGATAAAACGTTATTGGGGCCTAGTTTTTTCCACATGGCTGGCTTAAATTTTGCCTAGAAACAGTTTCCTGAGGCTTTCCACTGTTGTAGTATGAGTGGGAGGGTCCTATTTTAGAGCTTTTTTGCGCAGTTAAAATTACAAACTGAGATATCCAGCTTCCCTCAGAGGTTCCCTGAATGCTATAGGACATCTCTAAAGGGCTCAAAGGCTTTCCAAAATCGTTTATTGGGCAAGGTAGGGCCACAGCAGGCTGTGGCAGTTTGTTGTGACTGTTAAAAAACGTCTATCGTTTTTTTGGTCCGTTTTTTTGAACTAAAGGGTTAATCATCCATTTGCAAGTGGGTGCAATGCTCTGTTAGCTTATTACATACACTGTAAAAATTTTGTTTGATTTACTGCCTTTTTTCACTGTTTTTCAAATTTTGACAAAATTAGTTTCTCTTAAAGGCACAGTACTGTTTATTATATTTGCTTGTTAACTTGATTTAAAGTGTTTTCCAAGCTTGCTAGTCTCATTGCTAGTCTGTATAAACATGTCTGACATAGAGGAAACTCCTTGTTCATTATGTTTAAAAGCCATGGTGGAACCCCCTCTTAGAATGTGTACCAAATGTACTGAGTTCACTTTAAGCAATAAAGATCATATTCTGTCTTTAAAAAATTTATCACCAGAGGAGTCTGACGAGGGGGAAGTTATGCTGACTAACTCTCCCCACGTGTCAGATCCTTTGACTCCCGCTCAAGGGACTCGCGCTCAAATGGCGCCAAGTACATTTAGGGAGCCCATAGCGTTTACTTTACAAGACATGGCGGCAGTCATGGATAATACACTGTCAGCGGTATTAGCCAGACTACCTGAATTTAGAGGTAAGCGAGATAGCTCTGGGGTTAGACGAAATGCAGAGCATCCTGATGCTTTAAGAACCATGTCTGATACTGCCTCACAATATGCAGAAGCTGAAGAAGGAGAGCTTCAGTCTGTGGGTGATGTTTCTGACTCAGGAAAGATACCTGACTCTGATATTTCTACATTTAAATTTAAGCTTGAACACCTCCGCGTGTTGCTCAGGGAGGTTTTAGCTGCTCTGAATGACTGTGATACAATTGCAGTGCCAAAGAAATTGTGTAGACTGGATAAATACTATGCAGTGCCGGTGTGTACTGATGTTTTTCCAATACCTAAAAGGTTTACAGAAATTATTAATAAGGAATGGGATAGACCAGGTGTGCCGTTCTCTCCCCGTCCTATTTTTAGAAAAATGTTTCCTATAGACGCCACCACACGGGGCTTATGGCAGACAGTCCCTAAGGTGGAGGGAGCAGTTTCTACTCTAGCAAAGCGTACTACTATCCCTGTTGAGGACAGTTGTGCTTTTTTAGATCCAATGGATAAAAAATTAGAAGGTTACCTTAAGAAAATGTTTATTCAACAAGGTTTTATCCTAAAGCCCCTTGCATGCATTGCTCCTGTCACTGCTGCTGCGGCGGCGTTCTGGTTTGAGTCTCTGGAAGAGGCTTTACAGGTAGCGACTCCATTGGATGACATACTTGGCAAGCTTAGAGCACTTAAGCTAGCCAATTCTTTTGTTTCTGATGCCATTGTTCATTTGACTAAACTAATGGCTAAGAATTCTGGTTTTGCTATACAGGCGCGCAGGGCGCTATGGCTTAATTCATGGTCAGCTGACGTGACTTCAAAATCTAAGCTGCTTAACATTCCCTTCAAGGGGCAGACCCTATTCGGGCCTGGTTTGAAGGAGATTATTGCTGATATCACTGGAGGAAAAGGTCATGCCCTTCCTCAGGACAGGTCCAAATCAAGGGCCAAACAGTCTAATTTTCGTGCCTTTCGAAACTTCAAGGCAGGTGCGGCATCAACTTCCTCTAATGCAAAACAAGAGGGAACTTTTGCTCAGTCCAAGACGGTCTGGAGACCAAACCAGACCTGGAACAAAGGTAAGCAGGCCAAAAAGCCTGCTGCTGCCTCTAAGACAGCATGAAGGAACGGCCCCCTATCCGGTAACGGATCTAGTAGGGGGCAGACTTTCACTCTTCGCCCAGGCGTGGGCAAGAGATGTCCAGGATCCCTGGGCGTTGGAAATTATATCCCAGGGATATCTTCTGGACTTCAAAGCTTCCCCCCCAAAAGGGAGATTTCACCTTTCACAATTATCTGCAAACCAGATAAAGAGAAGAGGCAATCTTACACTGTGTACAAGACCTCCTAGTTATGGGAGTGATCCATCCAGTTCCAAAGGAGGAACAGGGACAGGGTTTTTACTCAAATCTGTTTGTGGTTCCCAAAAAAGAGGGAACCTTCAGACCAATTTTGGATCTAAAGATCTTAAACAAATTCCTCAGAGTTCCATCATTCAAGATGGAAACTATTCGTACCATCCTACCTATGATCCAGGAGGGTCAATATATGACTACAGTGGATTTAAAGGATGCTTATCTTCACATTCCGATACACAAAGATCATCATCGGTTTCTCAGGTTTGCCTTTCTAGACAGGCATTACCAGTTTGTAGCTCTTCCCTTTGGATTAGCTACAGCCCCAAGAATCTTTACAAAGGTTCTAGGGTCGCTTCTGGCGGTCCTAAGGCCGCGGGGCATAGCAGTGGCCCCTTATTTAGATGACATCCTGATACAGGCGTCAAACTTCCAAATTGCCAAGTCTCATACGGACATAGTACTGGCATTTCTGAGGTCGCATGGGTGGAAAGTGAACGAGGAAAAGAGTTCTCTATCCCCACTCACAAGAGTTTCCTTCCTAGGAACTCTGATAGATTCTGTAGAAATGAAAATTTACCTGACGGAGTCCAGGTTATCAAAGCTTCTAAATTCCTGCCATGTTCTTCATTCCATTCCGCGCCCTTCGGTGGCTCAGTGTATGGAAGTAATCGGCTTAATGGTAGCGGCAATGGACATAGTGCCGTTTGCACGCTTACATCTCAGACCGCTGCAACTATGCATGCTCAGTCAGTGGAACGGGGATTACACAGATTTGTCCCCTCTACTGAATCTGGATCAAGAGACCAGGGATTCTCTTCTCTGGTGGCTATCTCGGGTCCATCTGTCCAAAGGTATGACCTTTCGCAGGCCAGATTGGACAATTGTAACAATAGATGCCAGCCTTCTAGGTTGGGGTGCAGTCTGGAACTCCCTGAAGGCTCAGGGATCGTGGACTCAGGAGGAGACACTCCTTCCAATAAATATTCTGGAACTAAGAGCGATATTCAATGCTCTTCAGGCTTGGCCTCAGTTAGCAACTCTGAGGTACATCAGATTTCAGTCGGACAACATCACGACTGTGGCTTACATCAACCATCAAGGGGGAACAAGAAGTTCCCTAGCGATGTTAGAAGTTTCAAAAATAATTCGCTGGGCAGAGATTCACTCTTGCCACCTATCAGCTATCCATATCCCAGGTATAGAGAACTGGGAGGCGGATTTTCTAAGTCGTCAGACTTTTCATCCGGGGGAGTGGGAACTCCATCCGGAGGTGTTTGCACAATTGATTCATCGTTGGGGCAAACCAGAACTGGATATCATGGCGTCTCGCCAGAATGCCAAGCTTCCGTGTTACAGGTCCAGGGTTCCCAAGGCGACGCTGATAGATGCTCTAGCAGCGCCCTGGTCTTTCAACCTGGCTTATGTGTTTCCACCGTTTCCTCTGCTTCCTCGACTGATTGCCAAGATCAAGCAGGAGAGAGCATCAGTGATTCTGATAGCACCTGCGTGGCCACGCAGGACCTGGTATGCAGATCTAGTGGACATGTCATCCTTTCCACCATGGTCTCTGCCTCTGAGACAGGACCTTCTACTTCAGGGTCATTTCAACCATCCAAATCTAATTTCTCTGAGACTGACTGCCTGGAGATTGAACGCTTGATTGTATCAAAGCGTGGCTTCTCCGAGTCAGTCACTGATACCTTAATACAGGCACGAAAGCCTGTCACCAGGAAAATTTACCATAAGATATGTCGTAAATATCTTTATTGGTGTGAATCCAAGGGTTACTCATGGAGTAAGGTCAGGATTCCCAGGATATTATCCTTTCTCCAAGAAGGTTTGGAAAAAGGATTGTCAGCTAGTTCCTTAAAGGGACAGATTTCTGCTCTGTCTATTCTTTTGCACAAGCGTCTGGCAGATGTTCCAGACGTTCAGGCATTTTGTCAGGCTTTAGTTAGAATCAAGCCTGTGTTTAAACCTGTTGCTCCGCCATGGAGCTTACATTTGGTTCTTAAGGTTCTTCAAGGAGTTCCGTTTGAGCCTCTTCATTCCATAGATATCAAACTTTTATCTTGGAAAGTTCTTTTTTTGGTAGCTATTTCCTCGGCTCGTAGAGTCTCCGAGTTATCTGCCTTACAATGTGATTCTCCTTATCTGATTTTTCATACGGATAAGGTAGTCCTGCGTACCAAACCTGGGTTTTTACCTAAGGTGGTATCTAACAAGAATATCAATCAAGAGATTGTTGTTCCATCCTAGTGTCCTAATCCTTCTTCAAAGAAGGAACGTCTATTACACAATCTGGACGTGGTTCGGGCTTTAAAGTTTTACTTACAAGCTACTAAAGATTTTCGTCAAACATCTGCTTTGTTTGTTGTCTACTCTGGACAGAGGAGAGGTCAAAAGGCTTCGGCAACCTCTCTTTCTTTTTGGCTAAGAAGCATAATCCGCTTAGCCTATGAGACTGCTGGACAGCAGCCTCCTGAAAGGATTACAGCTCATTCTACTAGAGCTGTGGCTTCCACTTGGGCCTTTAAAAATGAGGCTTCTGTTGAACAGATTTGCAAGGCGGCGACTTGGTCTTCGCTTCATACTTTTTCAAAATTCTACAAATTTGATACTTTTGCTTCTTCGGAGGCTATTTTTGTGAGAAAGGTTTTACAGGCAGTGGTACCTTCCGTTTAAGTACCTGCCTTGTCCCTCCCTTCATCCGTGTACTTTAGCTTTGGTATTGGTATCCCCCAAGTAATGGATGATCCATGGACTGGATACACCTTACAAGAGAAAACACAATTTATGCTTACCTGATAAATTTATTTCTCTTGTGGTGTATCCAGTCCACGGCCCGCCCTGTCATTTTAAAGCAGGTCATTTTTAAATTTAAACTACAGTCACCATTGCACACTATGGTTTCTCCTTTCTCTGCTTGTTTTCGGTCGAATGACTGGATATGGCAGTTAGGGGAGGAGCTATATAACAGCTCTGCTGTGGGTGTCCTCTTGCAACTTCCTGTTGGGAATGAGAATATCCCACAAGTAATGGATGATCCGTGGACTGGATACACCACAAGAGAAATAAATTTATCAGGTAAGCATAAATTGTGTTTTTTCTATCGTACGTTTGCTAACTTTGCTTCCCATTGAGTAGTCTGGCAATTTTCCATTCAATTATCTCCCCTTATATGTTTTTTAATGTGCTGTTTTTTTAGCCTACGTTGACATGTCTACTGCAGATCTTGTAAACATTCATCCAGTTTCACTGTTGCCACCACAAACAATATTTGCTATTGTATCAATCTTAAAGAAAATAATTGATTCCTAATTAACTTCTTGAAGTTGGCTCCAGTCCAACTGTCAGGCACAGCAAGCAACAGCACTCTCCACCGGTCTCGACTCCACTTACTAACGTCCACAGCCAAGGTCCAGTCCACGCAGCCAGCGACAATGCGACATTCATAGCATTATATAGTAAAGGCTAGAGCTAGACTAGACTGCAACCAGAGGTGGGTGGCACGGGGGCGAGGGAATGCATATTTACAAATACATTTCAGATCCGGATTCCGGAAGCGGCTCCCTCAACTTACTAGCCAGTTGGTCACTGGCGGCCCCTCTGGTCTGGAGTCTGGCCCCCTGGGATGATGTTGTCTATAGAGTCTAGGAGGAGTCTCTCACTACCTGCGCTGCTGGAAGCCGGCAACAAGCCGCCCTAGAGTCTTACTGACTAGTCAGCCAGTGAGAGTGAGTCAATCCACGTGCCTGTCAGTGCTGTCAATGTGCTGTCAGTTTCAGTCAGTCCGGGACAATGAATGGAGGGACTCGGGACAGACCTTTAAAATGCGGGACTGTCCCGGGCAATACGGGACACGTGGTCACCTTAACAGATACTGATCTAAAAATCTAGTATAAAACCTTTCAAAAACTTACTTAGAAGCTCCCAATTTAACACTATTGATGAGATTAGGCTCTCTAATATTTTCTCCACTTTAAATGGACATTAAACACTAAATGAATGCTAGATAGAATTATGCATTCAAAGAAAAGATTAGTCTGAGAATAACATGATTTTTTTTTAAGTTAAATTAGCTGTTTAAATATTGACAAAATAACTGTAAAGTTTTAGGGGCCGATTTATCATCTGTCCGACATGATCCGCTCAGCGGATCATGTCCAACAGACATTCCTGAATGCCAACAGCATTTATCATTGCACAAGCAGTTCTTGTGAACTGCATGTGCAATGCCGCCCCCTGCAGATTTGCGGCCAATCGGCGGCTAGCAGGGGGTGTCAATCAGCCCGATCGTATTTGATTGCTGTCCTCCGCTCAGAGCATACGATCATGTTGATAGCTGTCCGACGCTCAGAGCAAGCGGACCCGTTAAGGAGCAGCGATCTTAAGAAGGCTTGCGTGGAAACAGGGGCATCAAGGGCTGTTCGCTAGAGTGTACAGCCAATGGCTGTGTGGTATATAACAGTGTTCTGCACTTCCATGTCTAACAGGAACTGAAAAGCTAACCATTTCAGAATGGAATTACAGTAAAAGGGGACAAAATAAATAATGAAAGTATATTGGACAGTTTTGCTTATATAAACAATTTATCAATTTGTTTTACTATCTCAAAGTGTTTAATGTCCCTTTAAAGTTTTTCCTTTAATGTGTTTTAAATTACTTGTTTTGCCTACTGCTGAGTATAAAATGTATGAGAAATTGCTTATTTGGGTTTAATTGTTTAAATGAAATAGCTGGTTTTGTTCTTTGACACCACAAGCCATCAAAATAGGTTAAGCTTGCCAGGAAATCCCATCTCCTTTCTGTACACACACATGCTTCCTTATCTTATTGCTGTTTGTGTATCAAGTCCCAATACTTAGAGAGAACAATTGGAAATTAACATTTTATTAGTTATCTCTCCTACCTCCCACTGGGAGTATAATTACTTCTGATGGCTTTGGTTACACAGCTTTTCTATAGCCTATACTTAAGTATAGAAACTTATATATCCATATAGGTAGGGATGCCACTGGCAAAATCAGCTAAAAGCTGATATAAAGGTAAAGGAGCTATTTGTAAAAAGATTTAATACACTCCAGCAGGTAAAAGATCATTGGGAACACATTGGAGGGGAGAGTTAGGGTACTCTGTTACTTTAAAGGGACATGAAACCCACGTGTTGAAGCACTTAAAAGTAATGCAGTATAGCTGTAAAGAGCAGACTAGAAAATATCACCTGAAAATCTCTATGTAAAAAAGGAATATATTTTACCTCAAAAATTCCTCATTAGTCTCATCCCATTGTGAAGGGACTTTAAGCCGCCAATCAGGATGCTAGTCCTAGGAATTGCAAGGGAGTGTGCATCTGTCTTATGCAGCCACAGTCATGTTATTTCCCTCCTTACTAGTAGGGAACACAATAACGTTTTTTTTATTTATCTGTAGTAGACTCTAATTGTTCATTTCACAATTGTTTTTTAAAACCACAAAATGTGTTATAAATGTTATTACAGTATTTTGAAGTCTAATTTAAAGAATTTTACAAAGTAACTGTGTAAACTAAAATAGGAATGGCAGATAATCATTACTTTTTACAGATATTGAATATTGGGATTGGGAATATTGGGATTGGGATCTTTACAAAGATATGACGAGTACACGGATTTCAACCTCTTTTGTGGGATATTAACCTCCTGCTAACAGGAAGTGGCAAAGAGCACCACAGCAGAGCTGTATATATTTCCCCTCCACCCCAGTCATTCTCTTTGCCTGTGTTATACTAGGAAGACATGGTAAAGTGAGGTGTTAGTTTTAGTTTCTAGTTTTAGATGATCTTAGCAGTTGTAACTTAGATCCACGCTGGTTTCCACAAGACTTCTGAAGGTAACCATGAGACATCTTCAGTGTGGAGACCGGTTTCATGCTACAAGCAGCATTAAGGTATGTGCAGCCTTTTTATTCTGAGGAGACTTGATATATCAGAACTGGCTGGCATTTATTTCCCTGTATGGGAATGGGGTAAACAGTAATCCTATTTTATAAGAAGGGTATTACTGGAGTCCCTGGATTTTATTAATAGTTGACTTATGGGCATTGTGTGACACTATGGGAATACAAAGAAAAACAATACATAACGTTTTTATTTTCTGGCATTCATATGTTTGATTACTGGTGCATATGCGGGGTTATAGGACAGACATTATCAGTTCTGTATAACTTGGGTGTGAAACCGCTTCCCCATGCGGTTGTGTTTGGGCCTACTCCGGCATCGACCTTAAGGGGCGGGGCTTATTTTTTGCACGCTCAGATGCGCACTTCCTTCAGGCTAGGCAGCAGCAAGCAGTAACTCCGGTGGCTCCTGGACTGTGCAAGCTGGTCTGAAGTATTGGAAAGTTGTTTCGAAGTACCCTGGGGGCAGGTAGGCTGCAGAGGGTATTTTTGTCTATAAAATGACTAGTTGTTGATATAAGTACTTTAGAGCCTTATTTCTGCCCTTGCTTCTGGGTGCGGTAATTTTTGGATAAACCAACGATCCTAAGTTAAATTTAGAGATAATTTAACGTTAATTGAGCATTTTGAAAAAATTGTTCACTTTTTCTTTTCTTAAAGGCGCAGTACACGTTTTTTCAAAAGTTTATTTTATGCAATAAATAAGTGTTTAAACGACTTTTGTGGTTATTACTAGTCTGTTCAACATGTCTGACATTGAGGAATCTCATTGTTCTATGTGTTTAGAAGCTATTGTGCAACCCCCTCTAACATTGTGTAACTCTTGTACTGAAAGAGCCTTACATTGTAAAGACCATATATTAGGTCAAGAAAGTGTGCCTAAGGATGATTCTCAGTCTGAAGAGAATCAGGATATGCCATCCAATTCTCCCCAAGTGTCACAACCTTTAACGCCCACACAAGCGACGCCAAGTACTTTTAGTGCGTCTTATTCTTTTACTCTGCAGGAGATGGCTGCAGTTATGTCAACTACCCTTACAGAGGTATTATCTAAATTACCAGTGTTGCAGGGTAAACGCAGTAGGTCAGGTATTAATGTAAATACTGACTCCTCTGATGCTTCATTAGCTATTTCCGATGTACCCTCACAGTGTTCTGAGTTGGGGATCAGGGAATTACAGAAATTTCAGATTCATGGAATGTTTTACCTCAGACAGATTCGGACGCTATGTCCTTTAAATTTAAGCTTGAACACCTCCACCTGTTGCTTAGGGAGGTTTTAGCGACTGGATTATTGTGACCCTATTGTAATTCCTCCAGAGAAATTGTGTAAAATGGATAACTATCTGGAAGTACCTACTTACATTGATGTTTTTCCGGTTCCTAAGAGAATTTCGGAAATTATAAGAAAGGAATGGGATAGACCAGGTATACCGTTTTCTCCCCCTCCTAATTTTAAGAAAATGTTTCCCACATCAGATACCATTCGGGACTCATGGCAAACGGTCCCTAAGATAGAGGGAGCTATATCTACCCTAGCTAAGCGTACTACTATACCCATTGAGGATAGTTGTGCTTTCAAAGACCCTATGGATAAAAAGTTAGAGGGTCTTCTAAAGAAATTATTTGTTAATCAGGGGTTTATTTTACAACCTACGGCTTGCATTGTTCCAGTAACTACTGCAGCAGCTTTTTGGTTTGAGGCTCTAGAAGAGTCTCTTAAGGTTGAGACTCCATTAGATGACATCTTAGATAGAATTATGCCGCTTTTCAAATTGCTAAATTAGCAGCAAAGAATGCAGGATTTGCTATTTTAGCACGTAGAGCATTGTGGCTCAAATCTTGGTCTGCTGATGTCTCATCAAAAACTAAGCTTTTAGCTATTCCTTTTAGGGGTAAGACCCTTTTTGGACCTGAATTGAAGGAAATCATTTCGGGTAAAGGCCATGCCCTACCTCAGGATAAGTCGGTTAAAATGGGTAAACAGAATAATTTTTGTTCCTTTCGGAACTTTAAAGGAGGACCCCCCGCTTCCTCCTCTTCCACAAAGCAAGAAGGGAATTTTACCCAATCTAAGTCAGTCTGGAGACCCAATCAGAACTGGAATAAGGGTAAACAATCCAAAAAGCCCGCTGCTGCTCCTAAGACATAAGACAGCATGAAGGGGCGGCCCCCGATCCGGGACCGGATCTAGTAGGGGGCAGGCTCTCTTTTTTTTGCCCAGGCTTGGGCAAGAGATGTTCAGGACCCCTGGGCACTAGAAATAGTGACCCACGGTTATCAATTGGAATTCAAGGACTTTCTCCCAAGAGGGAGATTTCATCTTTCAAAGTTATCTGCAAACCAGATAAAAAGAGAGGCGTTCTTACACTGTGTAAAAGACCTTTTTACTATGGGAGTAATTTGTCCAGTTCCAAAATTGGGACAGGGGTTTTACTCAAACCTATTTGTGGTTCCCAAAAAAGAGGGAACGTTCAGACCCATCTTAGACCTCAAGTGTCTAAACAAATTTCTAAGAGTTCCATCATTCAAGATGGAGACAATACAAACAATTTTACCAATGATCCAGGAGGGTCAATATATGCCTACCGTGGACTTGAAGGATGCTTACCTTCATATTCCTATCCACAAGGATCATCATCAGTTTCTAAGGTTTGCCTTCTTGGACAAACATTATCAGTTCGTGGCTCTTCCCTTCGGGTTGGCCACAGCACCCAGAATCTTCACAAAAGTTCTAGGGTCTCTTTTGGCGGTTCTCAGACCGCGAGGCATAGCGGTGGCGCCTTATATGGATGATATCCTGATCCAGGCGTCAACATATCATCTGACAAAATCTCACACGGACACAGTGTTGTCTTTTCTGAGAACTCATAGCTGGAAGGTGAACATAGAGAAGAGTTCACTTGTTCCACAGACAAGGGTTCCTTTCTTGGGAACTCTGATAGACTCGGTAGCCATGAAAATATTTCTGACGGAGGTCAGAA
The DNA here is from genome assembly GCF_027579735.1 of Bombina bombina. Taxonomy (NCBI): domain Eukaryota; kingdom Metazoa; phylum Chordata; class Amphibia; order Anura; family Bombinatoridae; genus Bombina; species Bombina bombina. The sequence continues at coordinate 1,054,838,361 of NC_069502.1, read as the reverse complement.
AATCAAAGATTCTAAATACTTGCCGAGCACTTCAGTCCATTCCTCGGCCATCAGTGGCTCAGTGTATGGAGGTAATCAGATTAATGGTAGCGGCAATGGACATCATTCCGTTTTCTCGCTTTCATCTCAGACCACTGCAGCTGTGCATGCTCGGACAGTGGAATGGGGATTATGCGGATTTATCTCCTCAGATAAATCTAGATCAAGAAACCAGAGACTCTCTTCTTTGGTGGTTATCGCTGGATCATCTGTCCCAGGGGACTTGCTTCCGCAGACCCTCGTGGGTGATAGTGACAACGGACGCCAGCCTTCTGGGCTGGGGTGCAGTCTGGAATTCCCTGAAAGTCCAGGGTGTCTGGACTTCCAATCAATATTCTGGAGCTGAGAGCAATATTCAATGCGCTTCAGGCATGGCCTCAGTTGGCTTCGGCCAAATTCATCAGATTCCAGTCGAACAACATCACGACTGTGGCCTATATCAATCATCACGGGGGAACAAGGAGTTCCTTAGCGATGAGAGAGGTATCCAAAATAATCCGTTTGCAGGGGCCCACTTTTGTCATCTGTCAGCAATCCACATACCAGGTGTAGAGAACTGGGAAGCGGATTTTCTAAGCAGACAGACCCGGAGGTATTTGCCTCATTGATTCGCCGATGGGGCAGACCGGAATTGGATCTGATGGCATCTCGACAGAATGCCAAGCTTCCAAGATACGGATCCAGGTCGAGGGATCCCCAGGCCGAACTGATAGATGCCTTGGCAGTGACTTGGTCGTTCAGCCTAGCTTATGTGTTTCCACTGTTTCCTCTCCTTCCACGTGTGATTGCTCAAATCAGACAGGAGAGAGCTTCGGTGATCCTGATAGCACCTGTGTGGCCACGCAGGACTTGGTATGCGGATCTAGTGGACATGTCTTCACTACCACCGTGGAAGCTTCCTTTGAGACAGGACCATCTCATTCAAGGTCCTTTCCAACATCCAAATCTAACTTCTCTGCAGCTGACTGCGTGGAGATTGAACGCTTGATTTTATTGAAGCGAGGATTCTCTGATACTGTTATCAGTACTTTGATACTGACTAGAAAGCCTGTCACTAGAAAAATCTATCATAAGATATGGCATAAATATCTTTATTGGTGTGAATCCAAGGGCTACTCATGGAGTAAAGTTAGGATTCCTAGGATTCTGTCTTTTCTCCAAGAAGGATTGGAGAAAGGGTTATCAGCAAGTTCCTTAAAGGGACAAATTTCAGCTTTGTCAATTCTGTTTCACAAACGTTTGGCAAATGTGCCAGATGTTCAGTCTTTTTGTCAGGCTCTATCTAGAATTAAGCCTGTATTTAGACCCATTACTCCTCCCTGGAGTTTGAATTTAGTTCTTCGAGTTCTTCAAGGGGTTCCGTTTAATTTCCCACAAGTAAGGATGAAATCCAAAGAATATCAAATTGTTATCTTGGAAAGTTCTGTTTTTAGTTGCTATTTCTTCTGCTCGAAAAGTTTCTGAGCTTTCAGCGCTACAGTGTGATTCTCCTTATCTCATTTTTTATTCTGATAAGGTGGTGTTACATACCAAACCTGGATTCCTTCCTAAGGTTGTTTCAAATAAGAATATTAATCAGGAAATTGTTGTTCCTTCCTTGTGTCCTAACCCTTCTTCTAAGAAGGAGCGTATGTTGCATAATTTGGATGTGGTCCGTGCCTTAAAGTTTTACTTACAGGCAACTAAGGATTTCCATCAATCATCTTCATTATTCATTGTTTATTCTGGAAAGCGTAGGGGTCAGAAAGCTACGGCTACCTCTTTCTTTTTGGCTGAGAAGTATCATCCGCCTGGCATATGAGACTGCTGGAAAGAAGCCTCTTGAAAGAATAACGGCTCATTCTACTAGGGCTGTGGCTTCCACATGGGCTTTTAAAAACAATGCTTCTGTTGAACAGATTTGTAAGGCTGCGACTTGGTCGTCCCTTCACACTTTTTCCAAATTTTACAAATTTGATACTTTTGCTTCTTCTGAGGCTATTTTTGGGAGAAAGGTTCTTCAAGCAGTGGTACCTTCTGTTTAGGTTCCTGTCTTGTCCCTCCCTTTCATCCATGTCCTTTTGCTTTGGTATTGGTTTCCCACAAGTAAGGATGAAATCTGTGGACTCGTCATATCTTTGTAAAAGAAAAGTAAATTGATGCTTACCTGATAAATTAATTTCTTTTACGATATGACGAGTTCACGACCCACCCTGTTCTTTTTAAGACAGTTTTTCTTTATTTTTTGTAAACTTCAGTCACCTCTGCACCTTTTAGCCTTTCCTTTTCTCTTCCTATACCTTCGGCTGAATGACTGAGGGTGGAGGGGAAGGGAGGGGCTATATATACAGCTCTGCTGTGGTGCTCTTTGCCACTTCCTGTTAGCAGGAGGTTAATATCCCACAAGTAAGAATGAAATCCGTGGACTCGTCATATCGTAAAAGAAATTAATTTATCAGGTAAGCATACATTTACTTTTTCAGAATTAAAAACTACATATTAACATAAAATAGTTAATATAAAATAAAAAATGTATAAAACATAGCTCCATTAAGCTATTGGACTTAGCATGATAAAAACTACAGGTTGCGTATGGATTAGACCAAATCTCTGGTGTTATTATTATCATTTATTTGTATAGCGCCGCCGAATTCCGTAGCGCTGGGTACAATGATAAGGGTATACAATGACAAAGATTTGTGATAAAATACAAAACATAACATAACAAAACTAAACAAATCTAGTACAGGAGGAAGAGGGCCCTGCTCCGGAGAGCTCACAGTCTACAGGTTTAGGGTGCAGAGACATAAGGTTGGGGTAGCTTGTCACATTGGCTGTAGTTGCAGCAGTGAGTCAGGCAGTTCATGTATTAGTTTGGTTCGGATGAGGGATAGAGAAGAGATGGTATTTAGATGTTTACAAGAAAACACAATCATCGCTAAAAATAATCATCCTAAAAGTAATTTTCAATCCAATGGATAATAAAATATTAAAGGATTGTATAGATAATAACAGTACCGATATATCCACTGGAAAAAAAAGCTCACTTTCGGAGTCTGGGTATTCCCCGTCAGACTGGTGAGTATAATACTGTGTAATAGTGCCTGGAGTAATAATGGTATAGAAACTTCTCAAGGCAAATTAATTAGTAGTGCAGATGTAGATCATTTGAAATTCTTCAATAAACCAGTCACTACAAAATATAAAAATCTACTTAAAATATATAGAACACAGATAAATAGGTCACATTTGAAAATGCCATATAACCCTATAAACTATGTTTTCAAATGTGACCTATTTGGTATATATCGCGTCTGTGTTCTTTATATTTTAAGTTTTGAGATGTATTAGTAAAGTATTTTTCCTTCCCAAAGGATAACTTCATTCATAACTGTTGGGAATATCAACACCTGACCACCAGGAGGAGGCAAAGGCACCCCAGCCAAAGCCTATAAATACCACTCTCACTTCCCCCCAGTCATTCTTTGCCTTTTGTCACTAGAGGAGGATGGCAGAGAAGGTGTCTTTAATGGGAATGTTCCCTGCAAGAGAGGACTGGGGTATTGGAGTAGCCATGTAAATCCCTCAGTGAGAGTAGTGGTGAAGGTTAGATCCATTATGCATCAGGGAACATTCTCTGTTAGCAGAAGGACAGTTAACTAACTACCCTTAGGAAATCGGTGTAGACAAGCTACACTGCTTCTCCTTTGTCTCACTCAGGTCACTTTCAGATGGGGATGCTTGTCACATCTTGAGCAGCTGTGTGCGTGCTCCACAGCGTGATTCCTGGGGGAAAGTCCCTTTATTTTATTATGGGAATATGTGGTTCTCATAGGGATGCCTCAAGAGAGCTCATAGTGTGGGTTTTAACAAGCTCCGGTGTTGGGGTTTTCTTTATGGACGCACATGGGGACTTAACTCCTTTGCAAAATAGTTGTGAGGGTTGAAGGCGGCTCTGGGGCCCTTCTTAGACAGATGGCAGACTGGTGCATAAAATATTTTATCTGCGCAATAAATTACTCAGACCAGCAGTGGGGGCAGAGTTACATTGCGCTCCATGTGACTGGCTTCTCTCCCTCTTGCCGGTGCTTGCAAGGAGCTGTGGCGCATCTTGAAATTAGCGATTGCATCTAGGAGAGTCCAGTCAGCTGATAATATCTAGCCTGTGTCTCCAGGAGGGGGTAAGCAACCCAGCCTATGGCAGGGTAGAGGTGCCTTTTTTATTTTCAAAATTTTTGTCCCAGGGGACTTGCTTCCGCAGACCATCGTGGGTGATAGTGACAACAGACGCCAGCCTTCTGGGCTGGGGTGCAGTCTGGAATTCCCTGAAAGCTCAGGGTGTCTGGACTTCCAATCAATATTCTGGAACTGAGATCAATATTCAATGCGCTTCAGGCATGGCCTCAGTTGGCTTCGGCCAAATTCATCAGATTCCAGTCGGACAACATCACGACTGTGACCTATATCAATCATCAGGGGGGAACAAGGAGTTCCTCAGCGATGAGAGAGGTATCTAAAATAATCCGTTTGGCGGAGGCCCACTTTTGTCATCTGTCAGCAATCCACATACCAGGTGTAGAGAACTGGGAAGCGGATTTTCTAAGCAGACAGACTTTTCATCGGGGGGAGTGGGAACTCCACCCGGAGGTATTTGCCTCATTGATTCGCCGATGGGGCAGACCGGAATTGGATCTGATGGCATCTCGACAGAATGCCAAGCTTCCAAGATACGGATCCAGGTTGAGGGATCCCCAGGCCGAACTGATAGATGCCTTGGTTGTTCAGCCTAGCTTATGTGTTTCCACTGTTTCCTCTCCTTCCACGCGTGATTGCTCGAATCAGACAGGAGAGAGCTTCGGTGATCCCGATAGCACCTGTGTGGCCACGCAGGACTTGGTATGCGGATCTAGTGGACATGTCTTCAGTACCACCGTGGAAGCTTCCTTTGAGACAGGACTTTCTCATTCAAGGTCCTTTCCAACATCCAAATCTAACTTCTCTGCAGCTGACTGCGTGGAGATTGAACGCTTGATTTTATCGAAGCAAGGATTCTCTGATACTGTTATCAGTACTTTGATACAGGCTAGAAAGCCTGTCACTAGAAAAATCTATCATAAGATATGGCGTAAATATCTTTATTGGTGTGAATCCAAGGGCTACTCATGGAGTAAAGTTAGGATTCCTAGGATTCTGTCTTTTCTCCAAGAAGGATTGGAGAAAGGGTTATCAGCAAGTTCCTTAAAGGGACAAATTTCAGCTTTGTCAATTCTGTTTCACAAACGTTTGGCAAATGTGCCAGATGTTCAGTCTTTTTGTCAGGCTCTATCTAGAATTAAGCCTGTATTTAGACCCATTACTCCTCCCCGGAGTTTGAATTTAGTTCTTCGAGTTCCGCAAGGGGTTCCGTTTGGTTTCCCACAAGTAAGGATGAAATCCATGGATAACAAATTGTTATCTTGGAAAGTTCTGTTTTTAGTTGCTATTTCTTCTGCTCGAAGAGTTTCTGAGCTTTCAGCGCTACAGTGTGATTCTCCTTATCTCATTTTTCATTCTGATAAGGTGGTGTTACGTACCAAACCTGGATTCCTTCCTAAGGTTGTTTCAAATAAGAATATTAATCAGGAAATTGTTGTTCCTTCCTTGTGTCCTAACCCTTCTTCTAAGAAGGAGTGTATGTTGCATAATTTGGATGTGGTCCGTGCCTTAAAGTTTTACTTACAGGCAACTAAGGATTTCCATAAATCATCTTCATTATTCATTGTTTATTCTGGAAAGCGTAGGGGTCAGAAAGCTACGGCTACCTCTTTCTTTTTGCTGAGAAGTATCATCCGCCTGGCATATGAGACTGCTGGAAAGCAGCCTCCTGAAAGAATTACGGCTCATTCTACTAGGGCTGTGGCTTCCACATGGGCTTTTAAAAACGATGCTTCTATTGAACAGATTTGTAAGGCTGCGACTTGGTCGTCCCTTCACACTTTTTCCAAATTTTCCAAATTTGATACTTTTGCTTCTTCTGAGGCTATTTTTGGGAGAAAGGTTCTTGAAGCATTGGTGCCTTCTGTTTAGGTTCCTGTCTTGTCCCTCCCTTTCATCCATGTCCTTTTGCTTTGGTATTGGTTTCCCACAAGTAAGGATGAAATCTGTGGACTCGTCATATCTTTGTAAAAGAAAAGTAAATTGATGCTTACCTAATAAATTAATTTATTTTACGATATGACGAGTCCACGACCCACCCTGTTCTTTTTAAGACAGTTTTTCTTTATTTTTTGTAAACTTCAGTCACCTCTGCACCTTTTAGCCTTTCCTTTTCTCTTCCTATACCTTCGGCTGAATGACTGAGGGTGGAGGGGAAGGGAGGGGCTATATATACAGCTCTGCTGTGGTGCTCTTTGCCACTTCCTGTTAGCAGGAGGTTAATATCCCACAAGTAAGAATGAAATCCGTGGACTCGTCATATCGTAAAAGAAATTAATTTATCAGGTAAGCATACATTTACTTTTTCAGAATTAAAAACTACATATTAACATAAAATAGTTAATATAAAATTAAAAATGTATAAAACATAGCTCCATTAAGCTATTGGACTTAGCATGATAAAAACTACAGGTTGCGTATGGATTAGACCAAATCTCTGGTGTTATTATTATCATTTATTTGTATAGCGCCGCCGAATTCCGTAGCGCTGGGTACAATGATAAGGGTATACAATGACAAAAATTTGTGATAAAATACAAAACATAACATAACAAAACTAAACAAATCTAGTACAGGAGGAAGAGGGCCCTGCTCCGGAGAGCTCACAGTCTACAGGTTTAGGGTGCAGAGACATAAGGTTGGGGTAGCTTGTCACATTGGCTGTAGTTGCAGCAGTGAGTCAGGCAGTTCATGTATTAGTTTGGTTCGGATGAGGGATAGAGAAGAGATGGTATTTAGATGTTTACAAGAAAACACAATCATCGCTAAAAATAATCATCCTAAAAGTAATTTTCAATCCAATGGATAATAAAATATTAAAGGATTGTATAGGTAATAACAGTACCGATATATCCACTGGAAAAAAAAGCTCACTTTCAGAGTCTGGGTAATCCCCGTCAGACTGGTGAGTATAATACTGTGTAATAGTGCCTGGAGTAATAATGGTATAGAAACTTCCCAAGGCAAATTAATTAGTAGTGCAGATGTAGATCATTTGAAATTCTTCAATAAACCAGTCACTACAAAATAAAAATCTAGTTAAAATATATACAACACAGATAAATAGGTCACATTTGAAAATGCAATATAACCCTATAAACTATGTTTTCAAATGTGACCTATTTGGTATATATCGCGTCTGTGTTCTTTATATTTTAAGTTTTGAGATGTTTTAGTAAAGTTTTTTTCCTTCGCAAAGCACAACTTCATTCATAACTGTTGGGAATATCAACACCTGACCACCAGGAGGAGGCAAAGACACCCCAGCCAAAGCCTATAAATACCACTCTCACTTCCCCCCAGTCATTCTTTGCCTTTTGTCACTAGAGGAGGATGGCAGAGAAGGTGTCTTTAATGGGAATGTTCCCTGCAAGAGAGGACTGGGGTATTGGAGTAGCCATGTACATCCCTCAGTGAGAGTAGTGGTGAAGGTTAGATCCATTATACATCAGGGAACGTTCTCTGTTAGCAGAAGGACAGTTAACTAACTACCCCTAGGAAATCAGTGTAGACGAGCTACACTGCTTCTCCTTTGTCTCACTCAGGTCTCTTTCAGATGGGGATGCCTGTCACACCTTGAGCAGCTGTGTGCGTGCTCCACAGCGTGATTCCTGGGGGAAAGTCCCTTTATTTTATTATGGGAATATGTGGTTCTCATAGGGATGCATCAAGAGAGCTCACAGTGTGGGTTTTAACAAGCTCCGGTGTTGGGGTTTTCTTTATGGGACGCACATGGGGACTTAACTCCTTTGCAAAATAGTTGTGAGGGTTGAAGGCGGCTCTGGGGCCCATCTTAGACAGATGGCAGACTGGGGCATAAAATATTTTATCTGCGCAATAAATGACTCAGACCAGCAGTGGGGGCGGAGTTACATCGCGCTCCATGTGACTGGCTTCTCTTCCTCTTGCCGGTGCTTGCAAGGAGCTGTGGCGCATCTTGAAATTAGCGATTGCCTCTAGGAGAGTCCAGTCAGCTGATAATATCTAGCCTGTGTCTCCAGGAGGGGGTAAACAACCCAGCCTACGGCAGGGTAGAGGTGCCTTTTTTATTTTCAAAAATTTTCTAATTATGGTCACTTTGTTTAGACATAACGGTTGTGGAATCACCAACCTAAGAGTTATAGAGGACTCTGTTAACCCTTCTGAGGGTTCTTTAGTTGCAGTTAATATTACTAATAATTGCCCTTATTGTGAGAAGGTCATAGTATGCCCAGTTCTGTTCCATCTGTCTGGGGGTTGTTTTAAAAGCCAGGAAGGAATCTAAGAATGCTATTTCTTCTGATAAATTAACCTCTGAGCCTTCTACCTCTCAGGAGTCCTACTGGGGGTAACTTTTTTTTCCTGCAGATTTTTCCTCACAATTGCAATCTGCTGTAATGGTGGCCCTAAACATCTTACCTATTTCCAGGAAACGCAAGAGAAAGGTAAAGCATAGTCCTGCAGATTTGGCAGACATTTCTTCCATTCAGTCATAGTTGTCTAACCTATCTCATATTTCTGAGGATGACCTAACTTCTGTAGCGTCAGAAGGTGAAATATCAGATGCAGAGACTTCTGAGGTTAAGGCTCCTGTCTCTGAGGAGTCTAAGTTCAGATTTAAAGTTGAACATCTCTGTTTCCTTTTGCAGGAGCTTTTAGCCAAATTGGAAGTTCCAGAAGCTAAGCTTATGGAAGAACTGAAAATCCCTAAACTTGAAACTCCTCAGACCTTTCCAGTTCTAGTTCACATGGCGAGTATTATTTCCAGTGAATGGGAGAAGATTGGATCTCCTTCCTCTCCCTCGTCTACTTTTAAAAAATTGTTCCCGGTCCCTGACTCTCACCTGGAACTGTGGAGTTCCGTTCCAAAGGTAGACAGAGCCATTTCTACTCTCGGTAAGCGCACTACCATTCCGTTATGGTAGATCCCTAAAGGAAGATAGCTCTTCCTTTAGGGATCCCATGTATAAGAAGTTGGAAAGTTACTTAAGGAGAATGTTCCAACATATGGGTTTCCTTTTTCAACCAGCAGCCACGGTGGCCACTGTTGTGGACACCGCCTCTAACTGGTGTGACTCCTTTTCGGAACTAATTGTAGTTGAGTCCCCCTTGAGAGGCCATTCAAGACAGGATCTTAGAATAGCCAATTCCTTTATCTGTGATGCTAATATGCAGATTTGGTAGCTTGAATGCGAAGTCCTCAGGTTTTGCAGAGCTTGCTCGCAGAGCCCTGTGGTTAAAATCCTGGTCTGCTGATATTGTTTCCAAATCCAGACTTCTTTCATTGCCCTTCATGGGGAAGATACTATTTGGACCTGGACTGGATTCTATCATTTCTACTGTTACTGGAGGAAAGGGTTCCTTTCTCCCCCAAGATAAGAAGGCGAGATCCAAGGGTCGCTCGCCAGCTAATTTCCGTTCCTTTCGATCTGTTCATTTTCAGTGGACACAGTCGGCCTCCAAGCCCGAGCAAACTAAGGGTACCTAGAAGCTTCCTCAGTCTTGGAACAAATCCAAACACACCGAGAGTAAATCTGCATTAAGGGGCAGCCCCCGAATCAGGAGCGGATCAAGTAGGTGGCAGATTGGATGATCAGGATCCTTGGGTGTTAGACGTAGTGTCCCAAGGATACAGGATAGGATTCAAATCGCGTCCTCCCAGAGGAAGATTTATACTGTCCAGACGGTCTTCAAGGCCAGAGAAGAGAGCTGCCTTTCTAGATTACGTTCGGGATCTGTCCTCCCTAGGGGTAATAGTCCCGGTACCTGCCTATCAAAGGGGACTAGGATTTTATTCAAAAGGAGGAAACTTTTTGCTCTATCCTAGACTTGAAGTGTCTAAACAAATTTCTCAGAGTTGCATCCTTCAAGATGGAGACGGTCAGTTCCATCCTTCCCTTAATCCAGGAGGGACAGTTCATGACCACGATAGACTTAAATGATGCTTACCTCCATGTCCCGACCAAAGGGAACACTTCCAGTTCCTGAAGTTAGCTTTTCTTGATCAGCACTTCCAGTTCATAGCACTTCCATTTGGCTTAGCTACTGCTCCCAGAATATTTACAAAGGTTCTGGGTGCTCTTCTAGCCATGGTCAGATCTTAAGGTATTGCGGTAGCTCCCTACCTGGACGATATCTTGGTTCAGGCTCCCTCTTTTCCCTTGGCAAGAGCTCATTCAGAATCACTACTGAGTCTCCTTTGGACTCATGGGTGGAAGATAAATCTAGAAAAGAGTTCTCGGATTCCCTCTACCAGAGTAGTCTTTCTGGGTACCATCATCGAATCAGTTTCCATGAGGATCTTTCTGACAGATCAGAGACATTCCAAGCTAGCTTCGGCTTGCTGTTCCCTGCAGTCCACCTCAAATCCTTCGGTGGCTCAGTGTATGGAAGTGATAGATCTAAATGTGTCTTCTATGGACATTTTTCCTTTTGCTCGCTTCGATCTAAGACATCTACAACTATGCATGCTCAGACAATGAAACGGAGATCACTTAAACCTGTCTCAGCAGATTGTATTAGACAACCTGACGAGAGAATCTCTCTCTTGGTGGCTCTGTCACGATCATCTGTCTCTAGGAATGTGCTTCTTAAGACCGTACTGGGAGATTGTGACTACGGATGATAGCCTTTCAGGAGCATTCTGGGGTTCCAGGATGGCCCAGGGTACTTGGTCCCGAGAAGAGTCTTCTCTTCCGATAAATATTCTAGAACTGCCGGCGATTCTCAATGCTCTGAGAGCTTGGCCCCAGCTCAGTTCCGCCCAGCATATCAGATTTCAATTGGACAATATTACCTTGGTTGCGTACATCAACCATAGGGGAGGCACATGAAGTTAATTAGTGATGAACAATGTGTCCCAAATCCTTCAGTGGGTGAAGACCCACAACTGTTGTCTCTCAGCGATCCACATTATGGGGGTGAAGAACTGGGAAGCCGACTTTCTCAGCAGAGAATCCTTTCACCCGGGAGAGTGGTCCCTCCACCCCGAGGTGATTTCAGAGATAACCCTCAGATGGGGGCATCCGGAGATGGATCTCATGGCATCTCGTCTCAATGCCAAACTACCCAGGAACGGGTCGAGATCGAGAGATCCTCAAGCAGAGTTGGTAAACGCATTAGCGGTTCCTTGGAAGTTCAGACTTATTGTCAGCCGCTCTGGAATCAATCCGGGATGTAACCCAACTGCTAGCGTGAATTGAAAGCACACGCTAGCACACTGAGAAATATCCAGGACGTGACCCACTCAGGAAGCAGATTAGAAGATAACAAAAATGAATATTGTTCCAGAATGCAGGAAAGCCACAAAGGATAAAACGTCCCTTTAAGTAGTACAAAGAACAAAAAGGAAATGCTCTTACTTTGAAGCTTCTGAAAAAGGTCCTCTTTAGCAGGCTTGTAAAACAAAGGAAAAGTTCTCTTTTGCAGCTTGTAAAAGTATAATGTCCCTTTAAGCAGGTTTATAACAAACAGAAAGGCAAAGTTCTCTTTTGCAGCTTGTAAAAGTAAATGTCCCTTTTAAGCAGGTGTATAACAAACAGAAAGGCAAAGTTCTCTTTTGCAGCTTGTAAAAGTAAAATGTCCCTTTAAGCAGGTCTTGTTTAACAAAGAATAGGTTTAAAGGTAAAGGCCAAAGCAAGGTCAGGCAGGCAGAAGTCGGCATCCAAATATCAGCAAAAGGTATAGGCAAAAGACAGGGTCAGGCAAGCAGAAGTCGGCATCCAAGTGTCAGCAAAAGGGTAATAGCTACAGGCAAGGTCAGGCAGGCAGAAGTCAATGTCCAAATATCAGCAAGTAGGGATTAGGCAAGAGGCTTGGTCAGGCAGGCAGAAGTCGGTACACAGAAGAATAAAACTGATATGGTACTCACAATCCAGGGAAACAAACAAACGGGCCCAGATTCAGATCTCCCGCCGAGATTTAAAGGGCAGGAGCGTAACCGTCATCAGAGGGGTGTGAGAGAAAGCGTCATGTTGCTAAGCAACATGACGTCAGAGACACAGAGGAGTTCCGGGAGCCGCGGCGACACGGCGATGAACGGAAGCGCTCATGACAGCACCCCCTCCTCAAGGGCCCCTCCGGGGGACAGGACCAGGTCTATCAGGATGAGTCTTGTGGAAGGTCTTGACCAATATTGGAGCATTTACTTGATGAGCAGGTTCCCAAGAACGTTCCGTGACTGGATAACCCTTCCAATGAATGAGATAATACAATTTCTTGCCCCGCAATTTGGAATCTAGAATATGGCTGATCTCAAACTCAGGATGTCCATGCACCAATAACGGTGGAGGTTTAGAAAAAGGCTTAGAATACCTGTTAATCATCACAGGTTTTAAAAGAGAAACATGGAATACCGGATGGACTTTGAGAGACTTGGGTAAAGCTACCCGATAAGCAGTGGAACATACCTGACCCAGTATTCGGAAAGGACCCACATATCGTGGTCCCAATTTGTTAGAAGGTTGTTTCAGGCGAAGAAATCGAGAGGAAATCCAAACTTTATCACCAGGGCGATATTTGGGAGCCTTTTTCCGTCGAAGATCCGAAAAGAACTTGTAACGTCTAGAAGTTACAGAAAGAATACGATGTATCTTCTGCCAATGTCGAGTTAATCTTCGGGCTGTAAGATCAGAAGCAGGATTCACTGTGGAGGAAGTATGCAAAGGGAACGTCCTAGGCTGATATCCGTAAGCTGCATGAAAAGGAGAAGTCTGAAGGGAGGAATTGTACCGGGCATTATGGGCCAATTCAGCCAAAGGAAGGTAAGAAGTCCAGTTAGAATGATAATGATCCACATAATGTCTAAGATATGTTTCAAGACACTGGTTTACTCTTTCAGTCTGACCATTCGATTGTGGGTGGTGAGAAGTAGAGAGAGATATAGTAGTACCAAAATGTTTACAAAGTGACCTCCAAAATCGAGAAACGAATTGTACCCCTCTATCTGAAACAATATCAAGAGGAAATCCATGGATTCTTACAATATGTAGAATAAAAAGTTCAGAGAGTCTTTTGGCAGATGGTAATCCTGGCAAGGGTACAAAATGAGCCGTCTTAGTGAACCTGTCGACCACCACCCAGATAGTATTGTTCCCAGTGGACAAGGGAAGATCGGTAATAAAGTCCATGGATACATGAGTCCAAGGCTGGTGAGGTATAGGCAATGGTTGGAGTAATCCTGAAGGAAGTTGGCGTGGAGTTTTGTTCATGGCACATTGTGTGCATACTGAGACGTAATCCTTCACATCTTGAGAGAGTGTAGGCCACCAGACATGTTGTTTGAGGTTTCGAGTGGTAATACTGATGCCAGGATGTCCAGAAAGGGGACTATCATGAGCCCAAAATAAAATCTTGGAACGAAGGCGTTCAGGAACAAAGAGTAAACCATTGGGAGGTTTACAGGACAAAGGAAGACGCTCTTGAGCGGACTGTAATTCTTGTAACCAAGAAGTTGTTAACTGGGCAATGACTTCATGAGGTTGGAGAATGGTACCAGACTCAGGAACTGGGGTATCTTGAAATTGTCTGGAAAGTGCGTCTGCTTTAATATTTTTTGAACCAGGTATGTAAGACAAATTATAGTGAAACCGAGAGAAGAATAAGGACCAGCGTGCTTGCCTGGAATTTAGTCGTTTGGCTGTTTGGAGATACAGAAGGTTCTTATGATCAGTAAGTATAGTAAATGGCAAAGAAGTACCTTCCTTGACGTGGTGCACATGATCTTGGTGGTTCTGAGAAAAAATTAAGATGTCGTCCAGGTATATGATAACAAAAATATTCAAAAAATCACGAAAGATCTCATTTACAAAATGCTGGAAAACCGCCGGAGCATTGCATAGCCCAAAGGGCATGACCAAATATTCATAATGCCCAAATCGAGTGTTAAAGGCAGTCTTCCACTCATCTCCTTTGCGTATACGGATCAAGTTGTATGCACCACGTAGGTCGAGTTTGGTGAAAATGGTGGCTCCCTGAAGATAAGTAAAAAGTTCAGGAATAAGGGGCAGAGGATAACTGTTCTTGATGGTAATCTGATTCAATCCACGATAATCAATACAGGGTCTTAATCCGCCATCCTTTTTTCCCACAAAAAAGAAACCAGCCCCTACAGGGGAAGAGGAGGGTCGAATAAATCCTCTAGCCAGATTGTCTTTTATATATTCTTCCAGAGCCATGTTTTCTGGTTTAGAAAGTGGATATGTTTTGCCTCGAGGATAGGCAGCCCCAGGAAGGAGGTCAATGGGACAATCAAAAGGGCGATGAGGAGGAAGACGTTCCGCTTCTTTTTTGGAGAAGACATCCACAAAGTCATGGTAATGCATAGGTAAGGATTCCGGAGTTTCAACTGTGAGAGCAATAGTGAGTGGTAACTTAGTAATCTCTTGAAGACATTTAGTCTGGCATGTAGATCCCCAGGAAGTGAGTTCACCGAAAGTCCAAGAAAAAATGGGATTGTGAATCTGGAGCCAGGGTAATCCCAAGATAATGGGAAATTGCGGAGTGGGAATGACATCGAAACAAATTGTCTCAGAATGAAGTATTCCTACGGTGAGGATTAAGGGTTGAGTAGAAAACTGAATGTATCCAGAACCCAAAGGATCTCCACTGACCGTAGAGACTGAAATGGAATACTCCTTCTTTAGTAAGGGTATAGAATGAGTAGAAACAAATGTAGAGTCAATGAACACACCTCCAGCACCAGAATCAATTAGGGCTTGGGTATAGATCTTCTTTTGTCCAATTAGAAGAGTTACTGGAACAAAGAGTTTCTTGTATAGGGAATGACCACTATTTTGGCTTAACTCAGTTCCCTGGACTAGAGTTAAGCCCTGGCTTTTACTGGCCTAGTAGGACAATCCCTTAATAAATGTCCTTTAAGGCCACAGTACAGACATAAGCCAAGAGTCCGTCTTCTTAAGCGTTCAGTCTCAGTTAATTTTATACTTCCTACTTCCATGGGTTCAGCCTGATCAGTAGTAGGAGAGGCTGGAGTGACTGGACTAGAAAAACGAGGAGCTAAACGAAAAGGAGTTCGAGTGGCAGTCCTCTGTGTTCTATCCTTTTCTTGTTGGCGTTCACGAAACCTGGCGTCGAGACAGATACAGAGATTTATTAAGGCTTCTAAGGACTCTGGAAGTTCACGATACACCAATTCATCCTTGAGACGCTCAGAAAGTCCTTTACGGAAAGCGGCTCTGAGTGCTCCCTGATTCCAAGTGGTTTCAGAGGCAAGGGTGCGGAACTCAATTGCATATTGAGAGACTGGTTGATTTCCTTGACGTAAATCCAGGAGAGTTGCTTCAGCAGCGGATGACCTTCCAGGTTTATCGAATACGTTTGAGAATGTAGATAGAAATGTATCAACATCCAACAGTATAGGATCATTCTTTTCTAGCAAAGGTGACACCCAAGCCAAGGCTTTTCCTTTCATTAAGGAAATAAGAAACGTGATTCTAGAAGAGGCAGTAGCAAAGAGAGTAGGGCTATTTCGGAAATGAAGACGGCATTGATTCAAAAAGCCTCTACATTCTTCAGGATTCCCATCATATTTATCCGGAAGAGGAATCCTGGGACTTAGTTGTACCTGAGACTGATTGTTAGGAATCGGAGGAGGTAAGGCCTCAATCGGATTTGGATTGGGATTAGGATTGGGAGGTGCGGTAGCAACCAAATTTTGTAATAGAGCAGTAATTTGATCAAGTTTAGTGTCCAGAGACTGCAAGTGAGTGGCATGAGAACCCAAGAGCTGTCCCTGGTGAGCCACGGCCATAGATAATTCAGTGGGGTCCATTTTTATGGCCCGTTTGTAATGTCAGCCGCTCTGGAATCAATCCGGGATGTAACCCAACTGCTAGCGTGAATTGAAAGCACACGCTAGCACACTGAGAAATATCCAGGACGTGACCCACTCAGGAAGCAGATTAGAAGATAACAAAAATGAATATTGTTCCAGAATGCAGGAAAGCCACAAAGGATAAAACGTCCCTTTAAGTAGTACAAAGAACAAAAAGGAAATGCTCTTACTTTGAAGCTTCTGAAAAAGGTCCTCTTTAGCAGGCTTGTAAAACAAAGGAAAAGTTCTCTTTTGCAGCTTGTAAAAGTATAATGTCCCTTTAAGCAGGTTTATAACAAACAGAAAGGCAAAGTTCTCTTTTGCAGCTTGTAAAAGTAAATGTCCCTTTTAAGCAGGTGTATAACAAACAGAAAGGCAAAGTTCTCTTTTGCAGCTTGTAAAAGTAAAATGTCCCTTTAAGCAGGTCTTGTTTAACAAAGAATAGGTTTAAAGGTAAAGGCCAAAGCAAGGTCAGGCAGGCAGAAGTCGGCATCCAAATATCAGCAAAAGGTATAGGCAAAAGACAGGGTCAGGCAAGCAGAAGTCGGCATCCAAGTGTCAGCAAAAGGGTAATAGCTACAGGCAAGGTCAGGCAGGCAGAAGTCAATGTCCAAATATCAGCAAGTAGGGATTAGGCAAGAGGCTTGGTCAGGCAGGCAGAAGTCGGTACACAGAAGAATAAAACTGATATGGTACTCACAATCCAGGGAAACAAACAAACGGGCCCAGATTCAGATCTCCCGCCGAGATTTAAAGGGCAGGAGCGTAACCGTCATCAGAGGGGTGTGAGAGAAAGCGTCATGTTGCTAAGCAACATGACGTCAGAGACACAGAGGAGTTCCGGGAGCCGCGGCGACACGGCGATGAACGGAAGCGCTCATGACACTTATTTATCTTTTTCCTCCATTAGTTTTACTGCCTCGTGTAGTAACTTGCATCAAACAGGAGCGGGCCAGAGTGATCCTAATAGCTCCTTCATGGCCTCGAAGGACCTGGTTTGCTGATCTAGTAAGGAAGCCCTCCTCCCCTCCCTGGAGGTTACTTTACCGGAAGGATCTTCTAATGCAGGGTCCATTTCTTCATCAGAACCTCGACTCGCTACACTTGACTGTGTGGCTTTTAAACATCTAGTTTTAGCCAAGAGAGGTTTCTCTGATAAGGTCATAGATACCTTAATCCAGGCTCGAAAGCCTGTCACGAGGCATATTTACCATAAGGTTTGGCGGACCTATCTTCATTGGTGTGAGGATTCAGGGCCACCATCAGGGGGTGACAGGGGTGACTCCTGTCAGGGGCCCAATGGGCTAGGGGGGCCCCATGAGGCAAGAACTAAATTTTGGCAGCCACCAGTGGGTACTACAGCAGAGTGCTAATTGAGCATGGGCAATGTTATTACAAGGAGTAAAGTATTAGCATTTGAGAGGATTTCTGAGTGTGCACTAAACCACTATGCACAGTGTGAGACAGACTTGGCACTTTGTTTGTAGAGTGTGTGCCTGAGTCAGATGGCTGATCACTTTCATTTGCAGAGGAGGTAGGAATTACTTAGCAAATGTTTTTTATTTCTTTGTGCAATTTAGGATTGTAACTTCAGTGTGGTAGTAGTTGTATGGTGGGGCCAGGGGTCCATAAAAACACATTTTTTTAGCAGCAGTGTATTTATGATTTGACAATGCTGTAGAAATTCTATATTTAAAACCATGCAGAAATGTTTCCTCCTCAATACACAAATGATATATATTACATTCCAGTTTACTGCCCCTTTATGCAAGGACTTTCCAGATACAAGGAGGCATTTTATCCAAGATTTTTACATCTGCATAACATGTTATACTCTCAGACTAAGATTGTTCAGTGTTGGAAATTAGACAGGTTAACTTAAAACTGTTCAGTTTACTCTACAGCTGACTTAATTTTGAAATGCATACCAACAAGCTTAAATCCTGCATTTAACCAGATCTAATGGAATGAGTACCACAGCTTATGGTTCCACCAAGACCATATAGAGTACAGCATTTTCAAAATCCACAAGTACAGCTGACAGATGGGAACATTTGTACACTATATTTGAAGTGGTGCTCTTGGTTGGGGAAAATGGGGAAAATATCAAACAAACATATGTCAACCTTTTAAAAGTGCTTTTCTTCATCTAGCCATCTACCCAGATCATTAATATACAATTTTGAATTCACAGAATTATTTTTGTTTGCACATTTACAAATATGATTCTTTAAAAAGTGATCTCTTAATTTCTGCATTTTTTTATCATGCATGTCACACACTGTTGATTTAGGGGATGCAAGGTGCATCAATGTTTCCTCCTGTGAGTGTTTCTGTGGGTGTCTGTGTTTATGTCTTTGTGCTTTGGTTTGTGTCTCTATGAGTGTGTTTGTATTTTTTTCTGTTGGTATCTCTGTGAGGGTGGGTGTGTATGTATTTGTGCATTTTCTGTGGATGTCTGTGAGGGTGTGTGCATATGTCTTTGAGCTTTTTCTATGGGTGTCTCTGTGAGGGTGGGCGTGTGTTTGTCTTTGTGTATTTTCTCTGGATGCCTCTGTGAGGGTGAGTGTGTATGTCTGTGTTTTCTGTTGATGTCTCTGTGAGGGTGTGTGTGTGTGTGTGTGTGTGTGTGTGTATGTATGTCTGTGTTTTCTGTGGATGTCTCTGTGAGGGTGTGTATTTTCTGTGGGTGTTCCTGTGAGGGGGGGTGTATGTCTTTCTGTGTTTTCTGTGGATGTCTCAGTGAGGGTGTGTATGTATGTCTTTCTGTATTTTCTGTGGGTGTCTCTGTGTGTGTGTGTGTTTGTCTTTTGTGTGTTTTCTGAGGCGGTCTCTGTTGGTGTTTCCTTGGGTGCATGTGCAAGTTTGAGTTTGTGTGTGTGTCCATTGTCTGTTCCTTTTTAGGACATTTTGACCTTACTACTGATTATTCACATCTTTCTACAGACTTTGAGACTAACGAGACCGGAAGTCACCAATCTACCATTTAACCTTTAAATTATTGTTTAGGCAGTTCAGGGCCCTTCCTTTCAGCCACTGCATGCTGTTGTCATCATTTAGTTGACATCTTCCTTTACAAAAAGATAACCAGAACTCAGAAACATATTTTGTTTTCTAAATCTCCTTATTTTACAAAACTGTAGTTTACCTCATTACTTGTCAGGTCAATGTAAACAAGTGCTAAGTGTCTGTTTGGGTGTCTGTGTCTGAGTTTCTTTGCGTGTTTGCTAGAGTGTCTATATGTGAATCCTTATGTGTGAGTGTATGAGTGTGTTTGTATGTTACTACCTTTACAACATTTCCAAGTTTAAATAGACACAAGAATAAAGTGCATATACGTTTTAGTCACTTGGTCAAAAATTGCATAAATTGGTCAAAAATTGCATAAAAATTGCACATGGGGGGGGCATGTCCCTGATCAATGGTTAAGTCAGGGGCCCCAAAATTTCTAGTGGCAGCCCTGGTGAGGAACGTGGGGTTCCTTGGCACAAGGTAAAGGTTTCTGTTCTTTTATCCATCCTCCAAGAGGGATTAGATAAGGGATTATCCGCTAGTTCTCTGAAGGGTCAGATATTGACCCTATCTGTTTTGCTACATAGGAGATTGGCTAATCTCCCGGATGTTCAGTCCTTTGTTAAGGCCCTGGTTCGAATCAGACCAGTGTTGAGAAATGTTGCTCCTCCTTGGAGCCTCAACCTTGTTCTTAGAGTTTTACAAAAGACTCAGTTTGAGCCTATGCATTCTGTTGACCTCAAGCTTTTGTCTTGGAAGGTTCTGTTTTTGTTGGCTATTGCTTCGGCATGCAGAGTTTCTGAGATTTCTGCTCTACAATGTGACCCCCCCTTATCTTGTGTTTCATGCTGATAAGGCGGTTTTACATACAAAGTTAGGGTTTTTTTTTTTTTATCTATATGCTTTTTTTTTTTTTTTTTTTTTTTTTTTTGTTTTTTTTTCATATTTTAATTTTTATTGAGGTATAGTGCAGGCATACATGTAATAATTATCAACATATAACAAAAGGGAATGTTACCAGAAATATAAGTACAATAGATCCATCAAAATCAGAATCACACATTAACAAGACTGTTATCTTAAATATTTGTATACATATATAGTTGCCGCATACACTGTGCACCCCCACAATGAAAAAAGAAGCCACTTTTGGACCTCATGATAACATAACAAAATTAACGTTGCTGAGGGTGACTTGAGTCTAAAGGGACCATTCTTGGGTCCTAAATAATTAACCTCACTTTGCCATTTTTTGTTTGAAACATAGGTCAGGAATCAGAGTAAACCTTAACCAGCTTAATTTGTCCTATAACATAGGGCCACTTTTGGACCCTTAATATGTATAACCTCACATACACCCACATTTCTGGAACCACACATTAATAGAGATCATGGTAGTAGAAGCAATACTTAACATCCAGTCCCTAATATAGGTCAGTACAGGCATAGGTGGACAATTTGTAAGTAAGATTTACTGTCTCAATATGCAGTGGTAAAATGTGCATAAAATCTAGGGTAGGGATATAGTTGTGATTCACTACGGGTGTGTAGCATAGCATGCACTATGAAGCAATTACATTATAGGGTCATATCTCCCTACGCATAAACAAGTAACTGATACAGTTATTAACTTAGGCACCCACAAATATATGGCACTCAAGAAATAGGTACTAATGTAGCTTAGTATTTAGAGAGAATAAAACTAATGGTGGCGTAAACTGCATAGGCGGTTAGATCTATAGCCAAAGGCAACAGTGGTATTCATATGTAAAAGAAAAAAAACAGTTAGCTACAAAACATATGCTTAATAAAATTATGTACATAAGGCAGTAACTCTTTATCACTCGCAATAACCAGTCATATATAAAGAGCAATTGACAAAGAGACCCTCCGCATATTAATAAGACCACATAAAATAAATCTTGGTAAAGTCTTGCTGCGGCATGTCAGGCTCAAAAGAATGTTCCCATAGAGAGGTCTCTCATTGCGATCAGTCACCTTAATAACGCTGAGGTCAGGCAGCATCTATCCTATTCCTGCTGCGTCCAAGGAGAACATAGCAAGCATTGCCGTGGAGCCAAGCGATAGAAGCAAGCAACCCAGTCCAAAAATGTTCTGTCCGTGAGTCCCCATGTGCACTGTCAGCATGTTCAGCGCTGTTGCTGAGGGACTTACCGCAGGGTAGACACTTTTTTTACCTTCTGGAGCTCTTTCCCCTCTAAGGCTGAGAAGCTGAAACAGAGAGTCCAGTGGATCTAGATCCCCAACTTCATGGGGGTAAGACTGAAACAGTATAGCTTCTTGAGGGTAGAGCTCCAGCAACCCAGCCTGCACTTTCCGTCTCTCTGCTCCGGGAAAACTTTCAGCGCTCCTCTCTGTCAATTTGTTGTTTGCGGTTTTGGCTCTATAAGGAGAGCTACGGAGCTGCATAGATGTCACTGTGGCTATTATGGCTGGGCTATCGGTTCCGTTTATAGCCGTTACATCTGATCGAGAGCTGACACTATCTGTAGCAACAAAATCAGCGTTGTCTCTCTCTGCGCCCCTGTCAGCTGTCTCCCCACTTGCAGAAGTGTCATACTGCAATGTAGCGTTCCACTGGGGTAGATGCAAGGATCTTGATCCCCGTGCTTGCATGTAAGTTGGGGGTGCAGGAAGCCCGCCCCGGGGGCCCAAAGTGCCGCAACTTCTATCCATCGCCGGAACAGGGACTATTTGTATATTCTCATCAAAGATGTCGATCACAGGTGCTATAAATGCAGTGCGCAGATTTTCTGTCATTTCAGCTTGAAATGTATCTAGCAGTCTGCAGAGCTCGGCTATAAGATGGGCCGCCGACTCCATGTTGTTCATAGGCAGTCTCTTGTATATGTTTCAGGAATTGGAATACTGTGGGCAGTGTTGCGGTGTCGGGGTGATGCCAAGAGTAGTTCGTCTCTATTTAACAAAGTTGCTTCCTATGTTATTTTGTGTAGGTTACTCACATTATAAGAAATTGAGTTTGCTGCGGCTCAAATGGCCGTATTATCTGACGGGTCAGAATTATGGAGGGGGGTAGGAAAAGGTATAGGCCGCTCCAAGGCCTCTGTTGCGTACCTTCCCTAGTCAGGTCTGCTCGCTCTTATTATGCCAAACAAGTTATATGGGTCTGTTCCTAAAGTCCTAGTAATCCCAAATATCACAAAAAAGCAGTGTTCTCAAATCTCTGAAAAAAGATAAACAGCAATTTGTGGCAGCTTCAGAGTGGAGCACTAGCTAACAGCAGCCATCTTAGTCGGTGGTTGGACACGCCCCCCAAGTTAGGGTTTTTTACCCAGTGTAGTCTCAGATCGTAACATTAATCAGGAAATAGTTGTTCCGTCTTTTTGTCCTAAACCTTCCTCCCCTAAGGAACGTTTACACCATAATCTGGATGTGGTTCGTGCTTTAAAATTTTAGCTTTAAGTTAGTAAGGACTTCAGGCAGTCCTCATCCTTATTTATACTTTACTCTGGCAAGTGCAAGGGCCAGAAGGCTACTGCTATTTCATTGTCCTTTTGGTTGAGGAGTGTCATCCGCTTAGCTTATGAGACAGCAGGACAGCCAGGGCCGCCACTAGAAATTCTGAGGCCCCTGACTAAATGATTGGTCGGGGTCCCCCTCCTCCCTTTAAATAGTGGCTAAAATGTGTGCTCAATTTATTCTTCGGTGGAGTCAAGGTAGTAACACACATACACAAAACAATTTTCAGACACACAGAAACACACAGACTCACTCACATACTCGGACTCACTCAAACACACACTCACAGACAGACCCCCTTAAACACACACAGACACTCACTCAAAACACACATACAAAGACACACAGAATTACTCAAACACCCACATACTCAAACACAAATATACAGACTCACTCAAACACACATACAAAGACACACAGACTTACTCGCACATACAAACTGATAAACTCACACAGACTCACATATACACAAACATACACAGATCTATATATACACTCTCACAAATAGAACCAGTCAACACATACATACAGACTCACTCAAACACACATACAAAGAGACACAGACTTACTCAAACACATACAGACTGATAATCTCAAACACTTACACAGACTTACTCAAACACACAAACAAATACTCACACCCACACAGACACATACTGAAACACACACAGACTCACATATGCACAAACATACACAGATTTATAGATATATACACAGATTCTCACACACACAGACAAATAGAGCCAGTCAAAACATAATGACAGACTCACTCAAACAGACACACAAAAATTAAAAGACAATTTGTTATAGATGCACAATAGTAGACATCATTTCTCCTACTGAGCACTATCTGGTATGCACTACCACCAGGGCATAACTAGATCTCATCGGGCCACAGGCCATATTTTGTTGTAGGGCCCCCAATCCTTATTACACAGACAGACATACAGTATGGCTATATATATATATATATATATATATATATATATATATATATATATATATATATATATATATATATATATATATAATCTATCATTAAGCACATGCTCCCAGGTTAATTTTGGGCTGGAGCCTATATCACGTTTATAACAGTTTGTATTGCAAAATCAATTATCACACTGGACATAATTTGAACTTTGTGTGATTAACATTGCTGGAAATGAAATATTTTAACATTGTAAAATCTCTGTAGCTAAGTAAAAAATAAAAGGAGGGAATCATTGCATTTATCTACAGGATGTTCCAATTATAAAACTCCACATCAGCAGTCATATTAATTTCATAATGTACAAATAATAAAAAATTATAATAGAAACCTCACTAATGTAAGCAAATTAATGGTTAAAACATTAGTGTATATAACAGCCCAACATGGCAGTCGTGTTGGTGTGAGCTCCGTGTGCTTCGATGCAATTATCAGCTTCAGACAGGGGACAAAAGTTTTCAGCTTAGGTGCCTAATGTTGGGTAAATCTGCCTAACCGGTATAGCATTAAGGGAAGCGACAAGGAGAAACTGCTCTGTCCGCAACCGAACAGGAGACCGCATCTCATCTCAGCGGCGTTACAACTCCCGGAGCTTTCGATGACCCACGTGGCTGCCTATACTTACAGCTTGCCATCACCTCTGAGCCAGCGCTAAGGGGCATTATTGAGCGCTACTTTCAGGTACGAACTACTGACCTCCAGACCGCATAGATACACATTGGGGTTCCGGTCCACTCTGGAGGGCCTGTCCTCACTGCGGCCTGCCTACCTAACTCCTAACCGCCTGGCAGGAACTTCTCACACTCACCGGGAACAGTGGGGTCGCATCCTTAAGCATTCTCCGCTATAATACAGCGGCATGTAATAAACAAATATACACTACCCAGCCTACTAAGCCTTATTGACTCGCCATAACACTTACCTCTCTTGTGGAGGCTAGGCTCGTGGGACTCTAAGTGACCGCTCTGACCACACACATAGCAAAAGACCACAGGTGCAGGGTGGCAGATTACTAGGTAAGCTTGCTATATACTGTATACATTTATCCCTATATATTGCCTTACTCCACTATGTCAACCAGGAAGGCTCACAAATCACTAAAAGGGCCCAAAAACCCCAAAAGCTCTCAAGGCCCCAACCTGGCTATGAAGGACTATTTTAAGCCACTAGACCCTCTGCCGCATGACCATATAAATTCACAACAGGATAATGGCAGCGACTCAGAGGACTCAGACGCAACCTCAGTGCAACACACCCCACCTAGGCCTTTAACCAAGGCTGATTTAAGCACACTACCTACCAAAGAAGACTTTGCGGCCTTGATGTCCCACGTCAGCCAGCTTATTAAAGAAGGCCTGAAGGAGGTTAGAAAAGACCTAAACGAGCTGGGTAATAGAGTAGAATACTTGGAGGAAGGGTCTGAGTATATTAACAATGAGCATGAGGTCATGTCACGGCAGTTACACCAGCAAAATATTATCATTGACGACCTGCAAAATCATGTAGAAGACCTCGATAATAGGGGCAGAAGGCAGAATATCCGCATACGCGGCATCCCAGAAAGTGTTCTACACCAGCAACTGGGGGACTATCTACAGAATCTATTCAAACACCTTGTTGGCCCAGAGATGATCCCAGACATGCCGCTTGATAGAGCTCACAGAGCCCTGCGACCCCCTCCAAAGTCTACAGACCCACCTAGGGATGTTATCCTGAAATTCCAGTATTATAAGGACAAGGAAACTATCTTCACTGCTGCAAGGAAAACACAATCTGTCCTATTCGAGGGATCAAAAGTTCAGATATACGCAGACCTGAGCCCCATCACGTTGGCTAAAAGAAGAGAGGCTAGATACCTCACGCAACACCTTCAAAATCTGGGTATACAATACAGGTGGGGCTTCCCTTTTTGCCTCAAAGTCATCAAAGGTCTCCAGACCTATATATACAGAACGCCCGATGATTTGGAGACTTTCTGCAAGGGACTTAATATCTCTCCACCGGATCTCCCTAAGCTGAATGGCCACTCTCGCCCCTCATCGGAGCTGAATGATAATCGCCCCAAACCACAACGTCAAGACTGGACGACAGTAAACAGGAAAAGAAACAGAACCACCGGTGATCCACCTCAACTTGCCACTCCAGCTTCTACACCACCTACTTGACTCAGTCCTACTGCTGGATCTGGCCTGACCCTTCCTAATCCTCACATGGTGTAGTATGATGCATACTTACTTGTTCATTTTGCTAAGGTGACAATGTTGTGCCCATGCCTTAATAACTTTGTGACTGTCTCACGAGAACTCTAACCTTTAATGGGCAGGTTCTACGATTCCAAGTTAGATCCAAGTTACCCCCATTCCCGGTTTTATAGACTACATGTGCTTTAACCCTTTCTGCTGATACTTAGACCATTTGCTAAATGTTCTATCACGTGTATTTTAGAGACCAGCCAAGAGAATCTGTTATGTGCCTTGCTCTCTTCCCTTCCTAAACCTAATAATGTCACCTTATTATAGTTTTCCAAGGTAATAATAGTCCCTGATAGTCTTATACAGTTTGTTTTATTGTTGCATCGAATGTGGCTCTTTATTCTTAGAGTTACTTTCCCCCTTCCATTGTTCATGCAATGTTCGTATATAGTGTGATGATAACACATTGTTTTTCTTTTTGTCTATACCCCCCTACCTTTAATATTGATTTCAACAGTTCTTTTGCTATATGTCATCCAACAATGTCAAAAATGCTGACCTATGCATATTTCTTCCTGTGTGGGTTAATGTTTATGTCTATGTTTTTTCTTCAGCAAGCCGGTTCCTCTCCCTTCCTTTCTACCTCTTTTCCTCCCACGTTATCCCTTACCGTTGGAGCTCCATCGCTGGGCCTCAAGTATGCAAGTAAGTACTCCTCTATAAGTTGTTGTGCTACTCATACACATAATATGACATACACACAGCACAGAGTGACATACCGTCATGTTATAATCACCACACTCCTTACACATCATGAGCCCTCCTAGTGTCAAAATTCTTTCACAAAACGTGAAAGGCCTTAATTCCCTGACCAAACGGTCTATCGCCCTGAATTGGTTCCGCAAGCAGGACGCTGACATAATCTGCTTGCAGGAGACACACTTTACCCTGTCTGCGGCCCCGGCGTGCTCTTCCAGCACCTACCCGTTGGGATACTTTGCCCACAACACGACCAAAACAAATGGGGTGGGCATATTGGTTCACAGAAGGCTTCCCTTTTCCCTCACATCCAAACACCAGGATGAAGCAGGTAGAATCCTAATATTAGTAGGCACCTTATACAATCAGCCAGTCACTCTAGTGAATTTGTATGCTCCTAATAAATGTCAAGCGAAATTTTTCAGGAAGGCCCTGGACATTCTCACGCCCATAGCTACAGGTCTGGTGTTGTTGGCAGGCGACTTCAATGTCGCGCTGTCACCAGCGCTAGACTGCTCACTGGGGCATAGTTGCATACCTACCTCAACACTGCGCTACATTCAGAGCAGCCTGCAGAACCTGTCTCTAGTGGACATATGGAGACTTAACCACCCCCAGACAAAAACCTATACCTTTTATTCGTATCCTCAGAGATCCTCATCTAGGATTGACTATATTTTTATTGACCAAAATCACCTGCACATGATAAGACACTCGTACATAACCCCCGTATCGTGGACAGACCACTCTACCGTTACCATAGAGATCTCCTGGCCTACAGCCCCTGTGTCCCAGTATTGTTGGAGACTTGATGACTCGCTCCTTAAAAATGTGCAACTGACCGAGGAGATCACTCGATCTCTGACGGAATATTTTCTACTTAATGACAACGGTACGACGAAACCTCATATAGTGTGGGACGCGCACAAGGCAGTTATAAGGGGGGACTTCCTTAAGTATAAAGCGAACCTAGTTAAACTAAGGAGAAAAGAATTTGACTCCCTGACTACGAACTTAAATAACTCAGTGACAGAATTTGCAATTTCACCACACAATAGACTATTAGAAGAAAAACTGACAAAAGCCAGGAGTGACCTCAATACATACCTTAATAAGGAAGCTTTGAAACATGCCTTTTTTTTGCGCAAGCTTTACTTTACAGAGGGAAATAAGATAGGCACACTACTGGCTAAAGCTCTACGTCAAAGGACGCTTAACTCTTTTATACATAAAATATCCTCCCCAGATTCAGTAGACTTTCACGATAGCAAAGGAATTGCGGAGGTGTTTCACACCTTCTTCAGGTCCCTGTATCAACTCCCCCCCCTAGATGACAGCCAAACCCAAAAGGATTGTGAAGACTATATCCGTTGTGCAGGTCTCCCGGCCCTGTCCCAATCAGAGTCAGCTCAGCTAGACGCCCCCATAGAGGTGGCCGAAATTCTTTCAGCTATTGAATCCCTCCCTAATCACAAAAGCCCTAGCCCAGACGGACTGTCCAACTCTTACTATAAATCCTTTAAGCACATTCTAGCCCCACACTTAGCCACTCTGTTCAAATCAGTAGACAATAACGAATCCTTTTCCAGAGATATGTTATCAGCGCACATCGCACTGATCCACAAGCAAGATAAACCCCCGAACCTCCCAGGCAGCTACCGCCCCATCTCCCTAATTAACACTGACGCAAAAATCTATGCTAAAATTCTCGCTACCAGAATTAACAAGCTATTGCCGCAACTTGTCCACACTGACCAGACAGGCTTTGTTCCGCGTCGGGAGGCCAGGGATAATACCATTCGAACACTGCACTTAATAGACTATGTATCTACTTCCAAAATCGACTCAGTCCTGGTCTCCACCGACGCGGAAAAAGCTTTCGACAGACTGAACTGGACATATCTAAGCTCGACTCTGACGGGATTTGGCTTTGGAGGCACAACCATAAATAGAATCTTTAATCTATATAACAGCCCCTCTGCTAGGATTAAAGTCAATAACACTCTTTCAGACCCTTTTCAAATACATAACGGAACCCGACAGGGATGCCCACTCTCTCCATTGCTGTTTGCAATAGCAATGGAGCCACTAGCCGCACACATCAGAAACAATTTGAATATCAAAGGAATTATAATAGGCCCCTCTGAATACAAAATCAGTCTTTATGCTGACGACATCCTGTTGACTTTGTCCGACCCCCGTAATTCGATTACTCACCTCCTAGCAGAATTCCGTCAATTTGGTAAATTATCGCATTTCCACATAAATGACCAAAAATCTAATATTCTCAATATAAATATGAACCCCAAACAATTTGCAGCCCTTTCCGAGATATGTCCA
This sequence comes from Bombina bombina, assembly GCF_027579735.1. Taxonomy (NCBI): domain Eukaryota; kingdom Metazoa; phylum Chordata; class Amphibia; order Anura; family Bombinatoridae; genus Bombina; species Bombina bombina. The sequence continues at coordinate 1,054,809,545 of NC_069502.1, read as the reverse complement.
TACCACTTGTGTAGCGACCAGATAAAATACCTAGGTATTACCCTCACCCCTAAGATAAGCTCCCTTTTTCAGGCTAACTACGTCCCACTCCTTAAGCGGATCCAATCTACTAGCCAAAACTGGCAGTCCAAGCCGTTTTCTTGGTGGGGCAGAATGCAAGTGGTTAAGATGTCCATCTTACCTCTTGTCCTGTATACTTTTCAGACAGTTCCTATAGACCTCCCTCAAACATACCTAGACCAGCTGCAGTCAATCCTTAATAAATTTATATGGGGAAGCAAAAGACCTAGAGTAGCGAGACATACTTTGTATCGCCCAAAGATAAAGGGAGGACTAGCCGTTCCTTGCATCACCCAGTACTACCAAGCGGGCACATTACAACGCGTGCTTGACTGGCATGTAGGACACCTGGATAAAACATGGATATCACTAGATTCGCACATACTCCAATCTCCTCAAATTGGTCCTCTCTGTTGGCTGCCTCCTACCTACAGACCGTTAGTAACAAAAACATCACCTCTGTATAAACACATTTTCCGCACATGGGACAATATTCTGAACCACATACCAGGAATTTCCTCCCCTTTTTCCCCCATGTTCCCGATTTTTCAAAACACAGAGTGGTTACAAAACATACATTCCGCGATCAAATATACCAGATTTTCTGATCTGGGCCTCTCGTCTCCAATTTGCGAGTTTCTCCATCTGGGCACCCTGAAATCTGCACCCAATCTGTCAGATATACTACAGGGCACCTTTAAACACTGGCTTAAGTACTCCCAATTAAAGCATCTATTAGCAACCTCCCCCCACAGACTATCCCTCCTTCGCCCCCTCACTCATTTCGAATCCATATGTAGAAACGGTGGGGCCCTGAAGGGTTCCCTAGCCATTTCCAAAAGAATTTTAGACGCCTGTCTATATAAACAGCTGCCCAAAACCACACAGACTTGGTCAGCCGAGTTAGAACTAGAGTTCTCTGAGGAACAGTGGGAAATTATGTATCAATACACTCACAGTTAATCAACTTCCACTCAAATTTTGGAAATGAATTACAAAATCATAACCAGGTGGTACTTAACACTTTCACGCATATATCCTGACTTTCACGCATATATCCTGGGTCCCCTACTGGATGCTGGAGGGGCTGCGGGGCCGCTGGTCACATGACCCATATATGGTGGTCTTGCCCAAAGCTACAGGTCTTTTGGAGGGCATTGCAGCGATTTGTAGCACCACTATTTGATATATCATTTGTAATCACGCCCGCCATGGTGTTATTCAATGACAAACCCAAACATTCCTGTAAACTTCGCTCACACCTTTTCCAGATATGTCTGAATGGAGCGAAATTGCTTATAGCTAGGGCTTGGAAAACAGAAGTGATACCCACAATCGAGACCTGGAAAGCACGAACACAAGAGCTAATTCACCTAGAGGAGTACTACTACTTTAAAAATAACAAAATGGCACACTATAACCATGTTAAATTTTATTGGGAAACTATAAATCCATTGAGGCCTTAGCGCTATCGCTCATAGTCCCACCCTTTACCCTTCCCTTCTCTGTTCCTCCCCCAACACTGTCCTCTCCCCTTCCATTTCTATACTTGTTTTGGCGTTCCTATCGTAAAACGCCTTTTCAGCCTTCACTCAGGTGGTAGATGAATTACCTCTCTCTTGAACAATTGTTGTGATGACCCTTATTGTATTGTTTTGTTCTTTTTTTTTTTTTTTTTTTTTTTTAATTTTTTTTTTTTTATATTTTCTTATTTTTTCTTTTTTCTTTTCTTTTCTTTTTATTATTCATACCTGTTGTAAAATTGGAAAATGTTCAATAAAGAATAATATTTAAAAAAAAAAACATTAGTGTATAACACTTAACATTATTTTCACATCATGTAATTGAAATGGCTGAAAATTAAATAAATTTGGAACAGCTTTAGCAAAGTAGAATAAACTATTTATATTTTATTTAGCTACAACATATTCCAGTGTTGATATTTTATTTTTATTAGTCATTTGTATCTATCTATATAAATAAATCACTACCATTTGTATCAAGTCCGAGCTTGGTTTGTTTCTTTTTGGTTCTGATATTGTTACTTTAGTAGCGGGAAGAACACTGCTCCAGCCAACCGAAGTCACAGTTCAGCTATCTAGGATTGGTGCAGATTACCAGTGATGAATACTGGAGCTGATACGTATACGCACTACCCTTCCCCCTCAGCCTAGTACAGGCATGGATGTTCACAGTGGCGGCCAAGTTATAAGCTTACTTGGGACATTTCCTGCTACCGAGACTTGAGGGCTTCCTTGCCTAACGGATTTCGCTGGCAGAAGTTGTTCCTTAATATACGCTGTTTTTGGCACCAAGGAGGAAGCGAATGCTGCAGCAAGTTTACAAACCGTTACAAGCTGTTATGGGCCTCCTGCACCTGCCTACTTGGGAAAGATAAGTACTGACTTACCTGTTCTACCCTTTTGGGACCATTTATTAAGACACCCGGACTTTTGCTATATTACGTCATAAAAGCTCAAAAGTACTGGACACTTGATCCGATATATATAATTTTTCATAAAAAAAAAGCTTAAACATGGACATTATGGCCTAGATTTGGAGTTTGGCGGTAGCCGTCAAAACCAGCGTTAGAGGCTCCTAACGCTGGTTTTGGCCGCCCGCTGGTATTTGGAGTCAGTGATTAAAGGGTCTAACGCTCACTTTTCAGCCGCGACTTTTCCATACCGCAGATCCCCCTACGCCATTTGCGTATCCTATATTTTCAATGGGATCTTTCTAACGCTGGTATTTAGAGTCGTTTCTGAAGTGAGCGTTAGAGCTCTAACGACAAAACTCCAGCCGCCTGAAAATAGCAGGAGTTAAGAGCTTTCTGGCTAACGCCGGTTTATAAAGCTCTTAACTACTGTACCCTAAAGTACACTAACACCCATAAACTACCTATGTACCCCTAAACCGAGCTCCCCCCACATCGCCGCCACTCGATTAAAATTTTTAACCCCTAATCTGCCGACCGCCACCTACGTTATACTTATGTACCCCTAATCTGCTGCCCCTAACCCCGCCGACCCCTGTATTACATTTATTAACCCCTAACCTGCCCCCCACAACATCGCCGCCAGCTACTTAAAATAATTAACCCCTAATCTTCCGACCGCAAAGCGCCGCCACCTACGTTATCCCTATGTACCCCTAATCTGCTACCCCTAACACCGCCGACCCCTATATTATATTTATTAACCCCTAATCTGCCCCCCTCAACGTCGCCGACACCTGCCTACACTTATTAACCCCTAATCTGCCGAGCGGACCTGAGCGCTACTATAATAAAGTTATTAACCCCTAACCCGCCTCACTAACCCTATCATAAATAGTATTAACCCCCTAATCTGCCCTCCCTAACATCGCCGACACCTAACTTCAATTATTAACCCCTAATCTGCCGACCGGAGCTCACCGCTATTCTAATAAATGTATTAACCCCTAAAGCTAAGTCTAACCCTAACACTAACACCCCCCTAAGTTAAATATAATTTACATCTAACGAAATTAATTAACTCTTATTAAATAAATGATTCCTATTTAAAGCTAAATACTTACCTGTAAAATAAATCCTAATATAGCTACAATATAAATTATAATTATATTATAGCTATTTTAGGATTAATATTTATTTTACAGGCAACTTGGTATTTATTTTAACTAGGTACAATAGCTATTAAATAGTTAAGAACTATTTAATAGCTACCTAGTTAAAATAATAACAAATTTACCTGTAAAATAAATCCTAACCTAAGATATAATTAAACCTAACACTACCCTATCAATAAAATAATTAAATAAACTACCTACAATTACCTACAATTAACCTAACACTACACTATCAATAAATTAATTAAACACAATTGCTACAAATAAATACAATTAAATAAACTAGCTAAAGTACAAAAAATAAAAAAGAACTAAGTTACAAAAAATAAAAAAATATTTACAAACATAAGAAAAATATTACAACAATTTTAAACTAATTACACCTACTCTAAGCCCCCTAATAAAATAACAAAGCCCCCCAAAATAAAAAATTCCCTACCCTATTCTAAATTAAAAAAGTTACAAGCTCTTTTACCTTACCAGCCCTGAACAGGGCCCTTTGCGGGGCATGCCCCAAGAATTTCAGCTCTTTTGCCTGTAAAAGAATAAATACAATACCCCCCCCCCAACATTACAACCCACCACCCACATACCCCTAATCTAACCCAAACCCCCCTTAAATAAACCTAACACTAAGCCCCTGAAGATCTTCCTACCTTGTCTTCACCATACCAGGTTCACTGATCCGTCCTGGCTCCAACATCTTCATCCAACCCAAGCGGGGGTTGGCGATCCATCATCCGGTGCTGAAGAGGTCCAGAAGAGGCTCCAAAGTCTTCCTCCTATCCGGCAAGAAGAGGACATCCGGACCGGCAAACATCTTCTCCAAGCGGCATCTTCAATCTTCTTCCATCCGGTGCGGAGCGGGTCCATCTTGAAGCAGGCGACGCGGATCCATCCTCTTCTTCCGTTGTCTCCCGACTAATGACGGTTCCTTTAAGGGACGTCATCCAAGATGGCGTCCCTCGAATTCCGATTGGCTGATAGGATTCTATCAGCCAATCGGAATTAAGGTAGGAATTTTCTGATTGGCTGATGGAATCAGCCAATCAGAATCAAGTTCAATCCGATTGGCTGATCCAATCAGCCAATCAGATTGAGCTCGCATTCTATTGGCTGATCGGGGGGTTTGGGTTAGATTAGGGGTATGTGGGTGGTGGGTTGTAATGTTTGGGGGGGGGGGTATTGTATTTATTCTTTTACAGGCAAAAGAGCTGAAATTCTTGGGGCATGCCCCGCAAAGGGCCCTGTTCAGGGCTGGTAAGGTAAAAGAGCTTGTAACTTTTTTAATTTAGAATAGGGTAGGGAATTTTTTATTTTGGGGGGCTTTGTTATTTTATTAGGGGGCTTAGAGTAGGTGTAATTAGTTTAAAATTGTTGTAATATTTTTCTTATGTTTGTAAATATTTTTTTATTTTTTGTAACTTAGTTCTTTTTTATTTTTTGTACTTTAGCTAGTTTATTTAATTGTATTTATTTGTAGCAATTGTGTTTAATTAATTTATTGATAGTGTAGTGTTAGGTTAATTGTAGGTAATTGTAGGTAGTTTATTTAATTATTTTATTGATAGGGTAGTGTTAGGTTTAATTATATCTTAGGTTAGGATTTATTTTACAGGTAAATTTGTTATTATTTTAACTAGGTAGCTATTAAATAGTTCTTAACTATTTAATAGCTATTGTACCTAGTTAAAATAAATACCAAGTTGCCTGTAAAATAAATATTAATCCTAAAATAGCTATAATATAATTATAATTTAGATTGTAGCTATATTAGGATTTATTTTACAGGTAAGTATTTAGCTTTAAATAGGAATCATTTATTTAATAAGAGTTAATTAATTTCGTTAGATGTAAATTATATTTAACTTAGGGGGGTGTTAGTATTAGGGTTAGACTTAGCTTTAGGGGTTAATACATTTATTATAGTAGCGGTGAGGTCCGCTCGGCAGATTAGGGGTTAATAATTGAAGGTAGGTGTCGGCGATGTTAGGGAGGGCAGATTAGGGGTTAATACTATTTATGATAGGGTTAGTGAGGCGGATTAGGGGTTAATAACTTTATTATAGTAGCGCTCAGGTCCGCTCGGCAGATTAGGAGTTAATAAGTGTAGGCAGGTGTCGGCGACGTTGAGGGGGGCAGATTAGGGGTTAATAAATATAATATAGGGGTCGGCGATGTTAGGGCAGCAGATTAGGGGTACATAAGGATAACGTAGGTTGCGGCGGTTTACGGAGCGGCAGATTAGGGGTTAAAAAAAATATGCAGGGGTCAGCGATAGCGGGGGCGGCAGATTAGGGGTTAATAAGTGTAAGGTTAGGGGTGTTTAGACTCGGGGTACATGTTAGAGTGTTAGGTGCAGACGTAGGAAGTGTTTCCCCATAGGAAACAATGGGGCTGCGTTAGGAGCTGAACGCTGCTTTTTTGCAGGTGTTAGGTTTTTTTTCAGCTCAAACAGCCCCATTGTTTCCTATGGGAGAATCGTGCACGAGCACGTTTTTGAGGCCGGCCGCGTCCGTAAGCAACTCTGGTATCGAGAGTTGCATTTGCGGTAAAAATGCTCTACGCTCCTTTTTTGGAGCCTAACGCAGCATTTGTTTAAACTCTCGATACCAGAGTTAAATTTATGGTGCGGCCAGAAAAAAGCCCGCGGAGCGTTAACAGCCCTTTTACCGCCAAACTCCAAATCTAGGCCTTAGTGTGCAAAAATTAGGAATCTAGTCAAGCCTTGTATTAATTGTTAAAAATTAATGTGTAGTACAATTCTAAACATAACATCATTCACAATTTATAAGAAAATTAGAGTAGACTGCACAGGGCTGTCTTTAATATTGACTGGACCCTGGGCAAGCAGTTTTTAGGGCCCCTCCCCCCCCCCCCATGCAATTTTGTTCTCCACCCCAACATCCCAAAAAACAACTAAATCAAATTTTTTTTTTTTATTGTTTTTAAATTATTAGCCCAGCAGTGGATCATCCACTGCTGGGCTAATCATTTTAAAAAAATGAATAAATTGCAATATGTGAAATAAATGAGTAAATAAATATATAAATTCCTCCACTGTGGATTCATTTAATATGCTTTTGAATGTGATTCTGGTGTGAGGTTAGCTGGTTAAAGAGATTTAGGGCAGCCAACAGGAAGAAAGCAAGGTAAAGACTGAGGAGGAAGCATGGAGGTGCAGACAAATATAAGTTTACTGAATGGAACAGCAAAACTACTATGGGAAGCTGTAAAATCTGAGAGAGAAAAAAATATATAAAAATAAACCTTACCTTAATGTGTGAAGCATCAGCATGACACTATACAACAGCCACAGCAGCACATGTCACTTCTTTGCTAGGTACAAGTTCCCTCTCACCCTGCACTAGACAATGCTGCATGGGGGAGGGGGGTGTGTGTGCACTCACTTATTCTTCCCACTGACCTTTCTACAAAGCACTGTCCCCCTAACATACTTTAGTTTATCTTAGGGCCACAACAGAAAGAGCAGGGCTAAGGGGACCAGCAGACTGGATGCTGTCTGCCCAAGGCTGCATGGATACAGTGTGATACCGAGTCACACAGCCTCAAGACTGAAGAGAGCAGTGTGTGCAGCTGCACAGATGATCAAATCCTCACCTGCCTGCCGCTCCAGCTTTCTGCTGCATGCACCTACAGTCAGCCCTACCCAGAAACAATCCCCACCTCTAGAGTAGTTACCTGGTAACCATGGTAACCCCAACAGGATCTTTTCTGGTGCAGTGGGATTGGCTGGATGGCGAGTTAGGGCTTAGCATTTAGTGCTGCACATGGCACTAGCTTGGCATGTCACAGGACACCAGCACCATCTGGCCAGTGACGTGCTGTGAGGTCAGAGGCTGGTGAGGCAGTGGCTATGATACGCCTGAAAAACAAACACACATACATAATATTATTATTTTATTTATTTTTATATATATATATATATATATATATATATATATACACACACACTTACGCATGGTGCTATCAAGCTCCATAAGCTCTCCATTGACTACTTTGTTAGTCTGTGATACAGCATTTTATTTGGTTCAGGGACAGTTTGTATGCCCCCTTTGTGGTCCCCCTTTCTACCCTTTTTCTTATACTATTTGTGCCATTTGCACTCAGCATTTGCTTGCAAGTTATATTTTGCAATGAATGATGTCACCTCTCTGACCTATAAGAGCAGAGAGAGAACCAAATGTCCTAAGAAGGAAAGTCAGCATTTCCCTGAGCCACAAGAAACTTATTAACCCCTTAATGACCGGACCATTTTTCAATTTTCTTACCCTTAATGACAATGGCTATTTTTACATTTCTGCAGTGTTTGTGTTTAGCTGTAATTTCCCTCTTACTCATTTACTGCACCCACACATATTATATACCGTTTTTCTCGCCATTAAATGGACTTTCTAAGGATACCATTATTTTCATCATATCTTATAATTTCCTATAAAAAAAAATATAAAATATGAGGAAAAAATTGAAAAAAACACACTTTTTCTAACTTTGACCCCCAAAATCTGTTACACATCTACAATCACCAAAAAACACCCATGCTAAATAGTTTCTAAATTTTGTCCTGAGTTTAGAAATACCCAATGTTCACATGTTCTTTACTTTTTTTGCAAGTTATAGGGCCATAAATACAAGTAGCACTTTGCTATTTCCAAACAACTTTTTTTCAAAATTAGCGCTAGTTACATTGGAACCCTGATATCTGTCAGGAATACCTGAATATCCCTTGACATGTATATATTTTTTTTTAGAAGACAACCCAAAGTATTGATCTAGGCCCATTTTGGTATATTTCATGCCACCATTTCACCGCCAAATGTCATCAAATAAAAAAAAAGTTCACTTTTTCACAAATTTTGTCACAAACTTTAGGTTTCCCACTGAAATTATTTACAAACAGCTTCTGCAATTAAGGCACAAATGGTTGTAAATGCTTCTTTGGGATCCCCTTTGTTCAGAAATAGCAGACTTATATGGCTTTGTGGTTGCTTTTTGGTAAGTAGAAGGCCGCTAAATGCTGCTGCGCACCACACGTAAATTATGCCCAGCAGTTAAGGGGTTAAATTAGGTAGCTTGTAGGGAGCTTGCAGGGTTAATTTTAGCTTTAGGGTAGAGATCAGCCTCCCACCTGACACATCCCACCCCCTGATCCCTCCCAAACAGTTCTCTTCCCTCCCCCACCCCACAATTGTCCCCGCCATCTTAAGTACTGGCAGAAAGTCTGCCAGTACTAAATAAAAGGAGTTTTTATTTTTTTTAATAAAAAAAAATAAAATGTTTTAGCTGTGATGGACTCCTGCCTTAGCCCCAACCTCCATGATCCCCCCCCCCAGCAATCTAACCCTCTCCCCTACCTAATTGCCGCCATCTTGGGTACTGGCAGCTGTCTGCCAGTACCCAATTTGCCCCCCAAAAAAGTGTTTTTAATTATTTTTTATTACTAATTTATTTTTTTCTGTAGTGTAGCAGCCCCCCACAATACCCCAACCCCCTCCCCCTCCCAGATCCTCATATATATATATTTCCCCCCCTCTTCCCACTCATTGGTGTCAGTGTGGGTAGGTGATCGCGGGCGTGCGCGCGCGCACGCGCACGCGCATGCGCGCCCCCGCACGCTCCCGGCACCCGGCGTGCACATTGCACTAACAGGAGCCGGATGCCGGGTAGCGATGGGCCGCCCACCCGCCTCCCAGTTGCGCTCCCACCCACCAACGAACCGGCCGCATCGCTACCGGTGCAGAGAGGGCCACAGAGTGGCTCTCTCTGCATCGGATGCTTTCTAAGGGTATTGCAGGATGCCTCAATATCGAGGCATCACTGCAATACCCTGAGAGCTGCTGGAAGCGATTGCGATCGCTTCCAGCACTCTCTTAGACAAGTGACGTACCAGGTACGTCCATTGTCACTAACTGCAAGTTTTTGCAGGACGTACCTGGTACGTCACTTGTCATTAAGGGGTTAAATACATTTTTTTTTAAATTGCAAAATTGACCTCTTTCCCGGAGCCTCACTTCCTAAAGGGAGGACTTATCCTTTCTCCAAAGCTGAAACCAAGTTCATGGAGAAGTACATCCAAGAGAACCTAGCTAAAAGTTTAATTAACCCTTCCTCCTCTCCTGCTGGGGCTGGCTTCTTTTTCGTCAGTAAGAAGGATGGTGGGCTCAGACCCTGTATCGACTACAGGGCCTTAAACAACATCACTATCAAGAATCTCTATCCCATTCCTTTGATCTCTGAACTGTATGATTCACTTCAAAATGCTAGCTACTTCACCAAGATGGACCTACGTGGGGCATACAATCTGATTTGCATCTTCCCAGGGCACAAATGGAAGACCGCCTTCAACACAAGATCAGGGCATTATAAATACCTTGTAATACCCTTTGGGCTGTGTAATGCCCCTGCAGTCTTCCAGCCATTTGTCAACGATGTCTTCCGTGACCTCCTCAATCGCACCGTCATCTTCTACCTGGATGATATCCGTATTTTATCCTCCCCTCTGGAGGAGCATCATAAACACATAAGACAGGTACTTCTGCATCTTAGAGACAATTCTCTGGTAGCAAAACTAGAAAAATGTGAGTTTGATCAAGTTCAAATCCAGTTTCTTGGTTATGTCATCTCGAAGGAGGGTTTTGCCATGGATCCTGCTAAGCTCACCGCAGTTCTGGAATGGCCTCAACCCACTTCATTAAAGGAACTACAGAGATTCTTGGGGTTCTCCAATTATTACCGCAAGTTTATAAAGAACTTTTCCCAAACAGTCGCTCCACTCACTGAATTGACAAAATGGAACAAAGACTGTAAACATTGGCCTCCTGAAGCCATAAATACCTTCTCTCGTCTGAAAGAAGCCTTTTGTTATGCTCCTGTGCTCCGCCATTCTGATCCTGACCTACAGTTCACTTTAGAAGTTGATGCCTCCGAGATAAGGGCTGGAGCAGTTCTAACCCAAAGGAATCCTTTAACCTACAAGTTGCACCCTGTAGCCTTTTTCTCTAAATGCTTTACTCCTGCAGAGAGGAATTACAACATGGGTAATTGTGAACTCTTAGCCATTAAGATGGCCTTGACTGAATGGCATCATTGGCTAGAGGGCACCATGAATCCCATTCAGATTCTTACTGACCACAAGAATCTGACTTACCTAGAGACAGCTCATCCTTTGTGGTCTCTTATCTTCCTGGGACCAAAAACAAGAAGGCTGATGCCCTTTCCCATCAGTTTCCTCCCTCTAGTGATTCCTCTGAAGCTCCTATTGAACACATCATACCCCCTCCTGTGTGGTTGCTCAACTAAACACCACCCATCTTCAAAGACTGCAACATGCCCAGTCTAGAAAGCCTCCTGAAGCCCCCGTGGCTCCCGATATCCTTTTTGTACCTCTGAACCTACGCACTTCTGTGCTTTTCTGGGCTTTTAAGGACTTTTAAGCTTCTTTCCCGACATGTATGGTGGCCTACTATGAAGTCTGACGCTCAGGATTATGTGAAAGCCTGCATGACTTGTGCTGCCAACAAAACTCCCCGATCCTTGCCTCCTGGCTTGCTCCAACCCAAGCAACCATGGACACACATAACAATGGACTTTATTGTGGACCTTCCTCCTTCTGACCATCATACGGTAATCTGGGTTGTGGTGGATTGATTTTCCAGACTGGCTCATTTTGTACCCCTAAAGAAATTGCCTTCTGCCCAAGAATTATCGTCTCTTCTTCTCTTGCATGTGGTACGACTTCATGGCATTCCCGTGAATATTGCTTCCAACAGAGGTCCACAAATCATCTCTAACTTTTGGAGAGCCTTTTGCAAGTTGATTTGAACCACTGTTTTCTTGTTTTCTGGCTACTATCCTCAGACTAATGGGCTAACTGAGTAAATCAGGATCTCAAGGCCTATCTTAGAACCTCAGTTTATTCTTTCCATACCAACTGGTCTGAGTTGTTACCCCTAGCTGAGCTGGCAAGGAACACTCATTGGCACTCTTCTCTAATCAATTTCAAGCCACAGCAGGTTATCAACCTCGTGTCTTCCCTCTTTCTGCTCAGTCTACAGGGGTTCCTGCTGCAGACTGACACGTTACTAATCTCACCACTCATTGGCAATGTATTCGCTGTCATTTACATTCAGCTGTCTCTAGATACAAAAGGGTTTCTGATCATCATAGAGCTTCTGTACGTGCCATCTCGGTAGGTGAACGTCTTTGGGTCTCTACTCGACATATTCGTTTACGTCAACCCAGTCACAAATTAGGGCCTAGGTTTATCGGTCCTTACAAAGTCCTGAAAAGACTTTCTCCTGTTCCCTACAAAGTGGCCTTGCCCAAAACCCTGCGCATACACCCAGTCTTCCACATCTCACTACTCAAGCCTTACATCAAGAATAGATATACCCGGCTCCGAGCTCCTCCTCCTCCGCTCCTGGTCCGTGGTGACTCTGAATATGAGGTTGCTAGGATCCTGGACTCCAGATACAGGCACAGACAACTGCAGTATCTGGTACATTGGAAGGGTTACTCTGTGGCGGATCGTTCCTGGATTCTGCCCGTGATGTGCATGCTCCATCTTTGGTCTCCAGATTCCATGCTGCTCATCCTTTGAGGCTGACTTTGGTTCCCGGAGGGAACCCTTGAGAGGGGGGCTATGTCACGCCGTGCCACTCTAGCTGTTGCTAGGGACGCGGTGCCTGCTGTTCTGCTCGTTGCCTAGGGTAGAGTCAGCTCCTGTGTGCATGCGGCGGTAAAGTAATCGCCGCACGCTCCTTTTATTCTAATTCTGGTCAGGATCTCCTGTGGCGCGAATCCTGCGCCTATGTAAGTTGCTCACTTTCTACCTATCACTGCCCAAGTATAGGTGTTATTTAGTGTGCTCCTGGGTGTGATTGTTACTGTATTCTGGATTGCCATAACGTTATTTGAACTCTGCCTGTCTGACTACTCCGCTTACTTAACCCCTAAGATACTGGATTGCCGTAACGTTATTGAACTCTGCCTGTCTGACTACTCTGCTTGCTTAACCCCTAAACTACTGGATTTCCATAACGTTATTGAACTCTGCCTGTCTGACTACTCTGCTTGCTTAACCCCTAAAGTACTGGATTGCCATAACGTTATTGAACTCTGCCTGTCTGACTACTCTGCTCGCTTAACCCTAAAATACTGCATTGCCATACAGTTGCTGAACTCTGCCTGTCTGACCACTCTGCCTGTTTAACCCTTGAACCATTGGACTGCTTTACTGTTACTGAAATCTGCCTGCCTGACCATTCTATTGGTTTACTCCTAAACTATAATTATTGGATTCCCTTTGTTGCCGATTCCTGCCTGTTTCCGGTCATTCTATTGCTTTACCCTTGAACTGCCATACCGCTGGATTTCCTACCTGTTGCCGCAAAAGACTACCCTGCCTATTATGAGTGCTGCTTACCTCATTTTGCAAACTTTCTTTGCTCTGGGATAATCCCTATCATTCCAGCTTGATGCCGGGATAAGAAGACTACTGGCCAAGTTTGGTCTGATAGGGGAATATCCCACGAGCATTACAATATAGAATTAGACTTTAATCCTTTGTGTGCAGAAAAAACATTTCTATTCTCTTGCAGTGAACTGCATGTTGAGATTATTCATACTTATATTGCTATGATAGCATAGCCTGTGACTGATAGGTAGGCCAGCTTGCTTTTTTGGGGGGATTAAAATACATTTTTAATTAAAGGCAAAGGAAACCCCAAAATGTTCATGATTTAGATAGAACATACAATTTTAAACACCTTTTTAATTAACTTCCATTATCAAATTTGCTTCGTTCTTGTTATCCTTTGCTGAAGGAACAGCATTGCACTACTGGCAGCTAGCTGAACACATTCTTTTTCAACAAGGGATACCAAGAGAAGAAAGCAGATTTGAAAATAGAAGTTAATTTAAAAGTGTCTTAAAAGTACATGCTCTGTCTGAATCATGCTAGTTTGATTTTGACTTTCCTATCCCTTTAAGTCCAAAACATAATCAGTTGGTTCCATTAAGCAGTGGGGTCTGGTCCATTTGGGCAGTGAGGGCAGTGCTCCTTTTCAGAGATGGATTTTTTTCTTGTGAAAGTGAAACATACTTAGATCTGTGCAAATCCAGATCTTAGTTTGTTGCACTTTCACAAGAAGAAATCAATCTCCAAACAAAGCAAAATGCTTCTGGCGACCTCCATGTTCGACATTCATTTCCTCCCAAAAAATCTGCATGCACATGTTGTCTAGCAATTC